>NW_017193607.1:0-9729 GCF_001704415.2 Capra hircus
CTGAGGTCACGGTCGTATGTTGAGAGCACCTGCCGCAACTCGAGAAAATCCAGGAGGTTCTCTGCTTCAGTCGAGATGAGGCCCATTTTCTCTGCGGCGTCTCGAGAGTAATCACGCCTAAACTCTGGAACTTCCAAAGGGTCCTACACACCCTTGCTACAACTCAAGAAGTTCCCCGACATACCCGTCTCCACTCCAGAGGAAGCACGAGGGTCAGCCACCTCCAGAGGAGCTCCCGTTTCCTCCTCCAAGCTCGAGATAAGGGATCCTTCTATGCTTCCTCGGGAAGAATTTCTGGCATTTCCGACGCATCTCAAGAGGAGGCGCGCTGCACAGGAAAGGCGAGAGGAACTCATGGGTCGTGCGTGCCATTCCAAGAATCCCCAGATGTCTCAGTCCATTCCAGAGGATCCTGTTTTCCCTGCACTGCTTCGACTTGCACGGCGAGGATCGCGGTGGCAGAGGCGAGGATCGCGGTGGTACGTGGGAGAGCCCTGTGGGAAAGCCTCGTCTGAAAGCCTCGAGGGAAAGCCACAGATCCCTTGATCCACGCGATGGGAAGCTTGACACTGCTGCTACAGCACGGGAGGAAAGCGCACGTGCATGCCCCCACTCGAGTCGAGGACTGACTACCCTGGGAGACTCCAGAAGTACCTCAAGATGCATGTCAGCCCTGGAGAGGAATCTTCAGGTTCTGGCCCCGACTCCACACAAGGTCTTAGGCCCTGGCATTGACGGAGAGGAATAGTGACACGCCCTCTAGCAACTCGCATGGGGACTGGCCTTTACTGAGGTCACCAGAGCGGGTCCATGAGGTCCCCGTCGTAAGTCGAGAGCACCTGCCGCAACTCGGTAAAATCCAGGAGGTTCTCCCCTCCAGGCGAGATGAGGCCCGTTTCCACTGAGGTGTCTCGAGGCTAATCACACGTGACCTCTGGAACTTCCAAAGAGTCTTTTCACAGTCATGCTGCAACTCAAGAAGTTCCCCGACATACCCGTCTCCATTCAAGAGGAAGCACGAGGGTCCCGGCCACATCCAGAGGAGCTCCGTTTCCGCCTCGTAGCTCGAGATGAGGGATCCTTTCCCTGCTTGGTCGGGAAAGAATTCCGGCATTCCCATCGCATCTCAACGGGAGGCGCTCTCCAAAGGAAAGGGGAGAGGAACTGCAGGGTCGTGCCACCATTCCGAGACTCCCCGAGACGTCTCAGTCCATTCCACAGGAACTTGTTTTCCCTTCACTGCCTCGGCTTTCACGCCGAGGATCGACTCACACCACCGTGGCACGTGGGACAGCGCTGTGGGAAAGCCTCGTGGGAAAGACTCGACGGAAAGCCACAGACCCCTTGGTCCACGCAAGGGGAAGTGTGACACTGCTGCTACAGCATGGGAAGAAAGGGCACGCTCATGCCCCCACTCGAGACGAGGCCTCACTCCCTTGTGGAGACTCCAGAAGTACCCCAAAATCCATGTCAGTACTGGAGAGGAATCCTCAGGTTCCGGCCCCGACTCCACACAAGGTCTTAGGCCCCGGCATCGACCGGGAGAGGAATCACGAGAGGCCCCCTAGGAACACGCATGATGACTGGCCTTTCCTGTGGCCGCCAGAGCGGGTCCCTGAAGTCCCCGTCGTAACTCGAGAGCACCTGCTGAAACTAGGGAATATCCAGGAGCCTCTCCATTCCAGGATACATGAGGCCCATTTCGGCTGAGGCATGTCGAGACTAACCACACCTAACCTCTGGAACTTTCAAAGGGTCCTTCACACCCTTGCTGCGACTCAAGAAGTTCCCCGACATACCCGTCTCCACTCGAGAGGAAGCACGAGAGTCCCGCCCATATCCAGAGGAGCCCCCGTTTCCGCCTCCTAGCTCGAGAGAAGGGATCCTTTCCCTGCGTGGTCAGGAAAGAATTCCCCAGTGTTCCCGTCACACCTCAAGAGGAGGCGCTCTCCACAGGAAAGGCGAGAGGAACTCCAGGGTCGTGCCACGATTCCCAGAGTTCCCCAGATGTTTCAGTCCATTCCAGGGAACCTGTTTTCCCTGCACTGCCTTGACTTTCAAGCCGAGGATCGACTCACACCACGGTGGCACGTGGGACAGCCCTGTGGGAAAGCCTCGTGTGAAAGCATCGTGGGAAAGCCTCGAGGGAAAGCCACAGATGCCTTGATCCACGAGAAGGGAAGAGCGACACTGCTGCTACAGCTCGGGAGGAAAGCCCACGTGCATGCCCCAACTCGAGACGAGGACTGACTCCCCTGGGGAGACTCCAGAAGTACCCCATATCCATGTCAGCACTGGAGAGGAATCCTCAGGTTCCGGCACTGACTCCACACAAGGTCTTAGGCCCCGGCATCGACGGGAGATGAATCCCGAGAGGCCCCCGAGCAACTCGCTTGGGAACTGGCCTTTCCTGATGCCACCAGAGCGGGTCCCTGAGGTCCCCGTCGTAAGTCGAGAGCACCTGCCGCAACTCCGAGAAAATCCAGGAGGTTCTCCCCTCCAGGCGAGATGAGGCCCATTTCCGCTGAGGTGTCTCGAGGCTAATCACATCTAACATCTGGAACTTCCAAAGGGTCCTTCACACCCTTGCTGCAACTCAAGAAGTTCCC
Source organism: Capra hircus (assembly GCF_001704415.2). Lineage (NCBI taxonomy): Eukaryota > Metazoa > Chordata > Mammalia > Artiodactyla > Bovidae > Capra > Capra hircus. The sequence continues at coordinate 2,610 of NW_017193607.1, forward strand.
CGACATACCCGTCTCCACTCGAGAGGAAGCACGAGAGTCCCGCCCACATCCAGAGGAGCCCCGTTTCCGCCTCCTAGCTCGAGAGGAGGGATCCTTTCCCTGCGTGGTGGGGAGAGAATTCCCCACGTTCCCGTCGCATCTCAAGAGGAGGCGCTCTCCACAGGAAAGGCGAGAGGAACTCCAGGGTCGTGCCACCATTCCCAGAGTCCCCGAGATGTCTCAGTCCATTCCAGGGAAACGTGTTTTCCCTGCCCTGCCTCCACTTTCAAGCCGAAGATCGACTCACACCACGCTGGCACGTGGGACAGCCCTGTGGGAAAGCATCGTGGGAAAGCCTCGTGGGAAAGCCTCGTAGGAAAGCCTCGTGGGAAAGCCTCCAGGGAAAGCCACAGATCCCTTGATCCTCGCGAAGGGAAGCATGACACTGCTGCTACAGCTTGGGAGGAAATCGCACGTGCATTCCCCCACACGAGACGAGGACTGACTCCTCTGGGGAGACTCCAGAAGTACCCCAAGATCCATGTCAGCACTGCAGAGGTATCCGAAGGTTCCGGCACCGACTCCACACAAGGTCTTAGGCCCCAGAATCAACGGCGAGAGGAATCCCGAGAGACCACCGAGCAACGCGCGTGGGGACTGGCCTTTCCTGACGTCACCAGAGCGGGTCCCTGAGGTCCCTGTCGTAAGTCGATAGCACCTGCCGCAACTCGAGAAAAATCCAGGAGGTTCTCCCCTACAGGCGAGATGAGGCCCATTTCATCTGAGGCGTCTCGAGGCTAATCAAACTTAACCTCTGGAACTTCCAAAGGCTCCTTCACACCCATGCTGCAACTCAAGAAGTTCCCCGACATACCCGTCTCCACTCGAGAGGAAACACGAGAGTCCCGCCCACATCCAGAGGAGCCCCGTTTCGGCCTCATAGCTCAACTGGACGGATCCTTTCCCTTCGTGGTCGGGAAAGAATTCCCGGCGTTCCCGTGCCATCTCAAGAGAAGGGGCTGTCCACAGGAAAGGCGAGAGGAACTCCAGAAGTCATGCCACCATTCCCAGAGTCCCCCAGATGCCTCAGTCCATTGCAGGGAAAACTGTTTTCCATGCACTGCCTCGACTTTCAAGCCGAGGATCGGCTGACTCCACGGTGGCACGTGGGACAGCCCTGTGGGAAAGCCTCGTGTGAAAGCCTCATGGGAAAGCCCCGAGGGAAACCACTGATCCCTTGATCCACGGGAGGGGAAGCGTGACACTGCTGCTAGAGCTCGGGAGGAAAGCGGCACGTGCATGCCCCCACTCGAGACGAGGACTGACTCCCTGTGGGACACTCCAGAAGTACCCCAAGATCCATATCAGCACTGGAGAGGAATCCTCAGGTTCTGGCACCGGACTCCACACAAGGTCTTAGGCCCCCGGCATCGACGGGAGAGGAATCCCAAGAGGCCCCAGAGCAACTCGCATGGGACTGTCCTTTCCTGAGGCCACCAGAGCGTGTCCCTAAGGGGCCCGTCGTAAGTCGAGAGCACCTGCTGCAACTCGAGAAAATCCAGGAGGTTCTCCCCTCCAAGCGAGATGAGGCCCATTTCCGCTGAGGCGTCTCGAGGCTAATCTCACCTAACCTCTGGAACTTCCAAAGGGTCTTTCACACCCTTGCTGCAACTCAACAAGTTCCTCGACATACCCATCTCCAGTCGAGAGGAAGAACGAGAGTCCCGCCCACATCCAGAGGAGCCCAGTTTCCGCCGCATAGCTCGAGAGGTGGGATCCTTTCCCTGCGTGGTCGGGAAAGAATTCCCGGCCTTCCCGTCGCATCTCCAGAGGAGGCGCTCTCAACAGGAAAAGCGAGAGGAACTCCTGGGTCTTGCCACCATTCCGAGAGTCCCCCAGATGTCACAGTCCATTCCAGGGAAACCTGTTTTCCCTGCACTGCCCTCGACTTTCAAGCCGAGGATCGACTCACACCACGGTGGCACGTGGGACAGCCCTGTGGGAAAGCCTCCTGGGAAAGCCTCGTGGGAGAGCCACAAGGGAAAAAGCACAGATCCCTTGATCCAGGCGAAGGGGAAGCGTGACACTGCTGCTACAGCTTCGGGAGGGAAGCGCACGTGCATGCCCCCACTCGAGACGAGGACTGACTCCCCTGGGTAGACTCCAGAAATACCCCAAGATCCATGTCAGCACTGGAGAGGAATCCTCAGGTTCCGGCACCATCTCCACACAAGTTTATGCCCCGGCATCGACGGGAGAAGAATCCCGAGAGGAGTCCGAGCAACTCGCATGGGGACTGGCCTTTCCTGAGGCCACCAGAGCGGGTCCCTGAGGGCCCCCGTCGTAAGTCGAAAGCACCTGCCAAAACTCGAGAAAATCCAGGAGGTTCTCCCCTCAGGCGAGATGAGGCCTATTTCCGCTTAGGCGTCTCGAGGCTAATCACACCTAACCTTGGAACTTCCAAAGGACCTTTCACACCCTTGCTGCAACTCAAGAAGTTCCTCGACATACTCGTCTCCACTCGAGAGAAGACAAGAGCCCGCCCACATCCAGAGGAGCCCCGTTTCCGCCTCCTAGCTCGAGAGGAGGGATCCTTTCCCTGCGTGGTCGGAAAAGAATTCCCGGCGTTCCTGTCGCATCCCAAGAGGAGGCGCTCTCACAGGAAAGGCGAGAGGAACTCCAGGGTCGTGCCACCATTCCCAGAGTCCCCAGATGTCTCAGTCCATTTCAGGGAAACCTGATTTCCCTGCACTGCTTCGAATTTCTAGCCGAGGATCGACTCACACCACGATGGCACGTGGGACAGCCCTGTGGAAAGCCTCGTGGGAAAGCCTCGAGTGAAAGCCACAGATCCCTTGATCCACGCGAAGGAAGCGTTGCAACTGCTGCTACATCTCGGGAGGAAAGCGCACGTTCATGGCCCACACACAAGACGACGACTAACTCCCTGGGAGACTCTAGAAGTACCCCAAGATCCATGTCACACTGGAGAGGAAACCTCAGGTTTCGGCACCGACTCCACACAGGTCTTAGGCCCCGCATCGACGGGAAAGGAATCCCGAGAGGCCCCAGAGCAACTCGATGGGGACTGGCCTTTCCTGAGGCACCAGAGCGGGTCCCTGAGGTCCCCGTAGTAAGTCAAGAGCACCTGCCGCAACTCGAGAAAATCCAGGAGGTTCTCCCTCAGGCGAGATGAGGCCCTTTTCCTCTGAGGCGTCTCGAAGCTACCATACCTAACATCTGAACTTCCAAAGGTCCTTCACACCCTTCGCTGCAACTGAAGAAGTTCCCCGACATACTGACTCCACTCGAGAGGAAGCACGAGAATCCCGCCCACATCCAGAGGAGCCCGTTTCCGCCTCATACCTCGAGGTCAGGTATCCTTCCCTGCATGTTCGTGAAAGAATTCCCGGTGTTCCCGTCGCATCTCATGAGGAGGCGCTCTCCACAGGAAAGGCGGAGGAACTCCAGGGTCGTGCCACCATTCCAAGAGTCCCCAGATATCTCAGTCTGCCGGGGTCCAGCCCCGCTGGATCCAGGGAATTCGACGGATGGACGCGTTGTCGTGGAAAGTCTTTTTTATTTATTAATGTAAGATTAGATTAAGAAATTATAGTGTAGTAAGAAGATTAACTGGAAGAAAAGGGCTGAATAGCTTGGTTTACGTGGAAGGCCAATAAAATTCCAGACAAGGAATTTTCACCATCTACGTTGGGCCACCAGCCCCTGCTTGAATATCTAAGGGTGCCACACCTTAAGCTCCTTTCGTGCAGGTCTTAACAGCCAGGCAAGTAAGTAGACCTGGCGAGCCTCCGCGCCCCTGGTGGTGATTCAGCCTGAAGTTAAAGTAAAAAGCAGAGAGAAGGAAAGGGAGAGAAGAAGAAAGAGAGAAAAAGACACGGGGGAGCCTGAGTCTCAAGAAACCAGGCCGAGAGACTAGTTCGAGAAACTGGTCCGAGAAACTGGCCCCATCCTTTATTGTTCATAAAGCCTTTTATACTTTTGATAAAACATGGAGTTCAATGGGTAACACAAAATTATGTAGCGTTCGCACCCCAGACTCTTTCTGTACATCATTTTGTATACAAAAGGTCTCTGGTGATTTACATTATCTTCTGGCCAAGAGGCTTGTTAAACACTTTTTTGGCTCTCTTCCTTAATGAATGTTAATTTTGTTTCCTCTGAAGTGTTTTTTCTTTAATCTGCATTTCCTTAAAGCATTAAAGTTACATCTCTATAAAACAAAGGTGCAGTGGGTTATAACAAAGAAGGTACTTAACTCAAAGATCTAATGTTGCTAATACCAGGTCTACTACTTGTTTTTTTAATATACCAACTCTATCTAAAAATAAAGGATATGAAAATTTAGCAGCAAGCATTGACCCAAAAAATGAAACTTTTAATCAGTCCTATTATAAAGATTTTGACTCCTCGGATGCCCCTACATTCCTAGGATGCTTTAAGCTTCCTGTGCCTCCTGGGGAAAGGAGGCCTCAAACAATCACATGCCAGCTGTACGAGTCCTGCAGGCAGGCTAGAAAGCATTCAGAGGGGTTTTTGGATTGAAACACTCTTTCAAATGCTGAAGACTAAAGCCCTGAATTGACTTTTTCCAGAAAATGTCAGAAAGAGTGGAAAAGCAGAGCAAAAAAAGCCGGCAGATTTTTGTTGGGGTATGTGCGTAGGAACTTCCAGAGGGGTCCCTGAAGTCTGAACACACAATGCCTATGTCAGCTTTCTTCCTCATGACGTTATCACGGGCGGGAGTCCTCATACTGGCTCCAGCATCAGTCCAATCCAGAGGAACCTGTTTTCCCTGCACTGCCTCGACTTTCACGCTGAGGATCAACTCACACCACGGTGGCACGAGGGAAAGCCCTGTGAGAAAGCCTCGTGGGAAAGCCTCCAGGGAAGCCACAGATCCCTTGATCCACACGACGGGAAGGCGTGACCCTGCTGCTACAGCTCGGGAGGAAAGCACACGTGCGTGCCCTCACTTGAGAGGAGGATTGACTCTCCAGGGGAGACTCCAGAAGAACCCCAATATCCATGTCAGCACTGCAGAGGAAACCTCAGGTTCCGGCCCCGAATCCACACAAGTTGTTCGGCCCGGCATCAACAGGAGAGTTATCAAGAGAAGCCCCCAGCATCTGGCATGGGGACTGGCCTTTGATGAAGCCACCAGAAGCGGGTCCCTGAGGTCCCCGTCGTAAGTCGGGAGCACCTGCGCGCAACTCGAGAAATCAGGAGGTTCTCCCTCCAGGCGAGATGAGGCCCATTTCCAATGAGGTGTCTCGAGGCTAATTACATCTAATCTCTGGAACTTCCAAAGGGTCCTTCACAACGCTTGCTGGCAACTCAAGAAGTTCCCCGACATTCCATCTCCACTCGAGAGGAAACACGAGAGTCCTGCCCACATCCAGAGTAGCCCCGTTTCATCCTCCTAGCTAGAGATGAGGGATCCTTTCCCTGCTTGGTCGGGAAAGAACTTCCGGCATTCCCGTCGCATCTCAGGTGGAGGCGCTCTCCACAGGAAGGGAGAGAGGAACTCCATGGTCGTGGCCACCATTTCAAGCGTCCCCAGATGTCTCAGTCCATTCCAGAGGATCTTGTTTTACAGAGTGCCTAAACTTCATTCCGAGGATCGCCTCACACCACGGTGGCACGGGACAGCCCTGTGGGAAAGCCTCGTGGAAAGCCTCTAGAAAAGCCTAGAGGAAAAGCCACAGATCCATTGATCCACGCGACGGGAAGCATGACACTGCTGCTACAGCTCGGGAGGAAGGGGCATGCGCATGCCCATGCCCCCACTCGAAGACGAGGACTGATTCCCTTGGAGACTTCAGAAGTATCTCAAAAACATGTCAGCACTGGAGAGGAATACTCAGGTTCTGGCCCCCACTCCACACAAGGTCTTGGGCCCGGCATGTACCGGTGAGGAATCCCGAGAGGCCCTCTAGCAACTCGCATGGGGACTGGTCTTTCCTAAGGCCAACAGAACGGGTCCCTGACGTCCCCGTCGTAAGTCGAGAGCACCTGCCACAACTCGAGAAAATGAAGGAGATTCTCCCCTTCAGGCGAGATGAGGCCATTTCCACTGAGACGTCTCGACGGCTAATCACCTAACCTCTGGAACTTCCAAAGGGTCCTTCACACCATATCTGCAACTCAAGAAGTTCACGAGAGACCCGTCGCCCTACATAGGAATCACCAGGGTACCACCCACATCCAGAGGAGCCCCAATTCCCCTCCTAGCTCAATGTGAGGGATCCTTTCCCTGATTGGCCGGGAAAGAATTCCTGTCGTACCTGTCGCATCTCAAAGAGGAGGCACGCTCCACAAGAAAGGTGAGAGGAACTCCAGGGTCGTTCCACCATTCCAAGAGTCCCCCAGATGTCTCAGTCCTTTCCAGAGGAACTTGTTTTACCCTGCACTGCCTCGACGTTCACGGGCGGAGGACCGACTCACACGATGGTGGCACGTGGGACAGCCCTGTGGGAAAGCCTCGTGGGAAAGCCTCGTGGTGAAAGCCACGAGGGAAAACAAGAAACCGTTGATCAACCCAAGGGGAAAATTGACTCTGCTCCTAATGCTCGGAGAAAAAGCGCACGTGCATGCCCCCATTGGAGACGAAGATGACTCCCTGTGGAGACTCCAGTAGTACCCCAAGATCCATGTTAGCAGCTGGAGAGGAAACCTGCAGGTTCGGGCACCGACTCCAAACAAGGTCTTAGGCCCCGTCATCGACCGGAGAGGAATCCGAGAGGCCCCTTAGCAACTCGCAAGTCGACTGGCATTTCCTGAGTGGACCAGAGAGGGTTACATAAGTCCGGTCGTAACTGGAGAGCACCTGCTGAAACTCGAGAAAATCCAGGAGGTTCTCCCCTGCAGGCGAGATGAGGCCCATTTCCGCTGAGGCGTCTCGAGTCTAATCACACCTAACCTCTGGAACTTCCAAAGGGTCCTTCACACCCTTGCTGCACTCAAGAAGTTCCCCGACATACCCGTCTCCACACGAGAGGAAGGCACCAGAGACCCGCCCACATCCAGAGGAGCCCCGTTTCCGCCTCCTAGCTCAAGAGGAGGGATCCTTTCCCTGCGTAGTCAGGAAAGAATTCCTGGCGTTCCTGGCGCATCTCAA
>NW_017193608.1:0-9729 GCF_001704415.2 Capra hircus
GCCACATTCCCAGAGTCCCCCAGGATGTCTCAGTCCATTCCAGGGAACCTGTTTTCCCTGACTGCCTTGACTTTCAAACCGAGGTATCGACTCACACCACAGGTGGCACGTGGGACAGCCCTGTGGGGAAGCATTGTGGGAAAGCCTCGAGGGAGAGCCACAGATCCCTTGATCCACGGGACGGGAAGCTTGACACTGCTACTAGAGCTCGGGAGGAAAGCGCACGTGCATGCCCCCACTCAAGTCGAGGACTGACTCCCCTGGGGAGACTCCAGAAGTACCCCAAGATCCATGTCAGCACTGGAGAGGAATCCTCAGGTTCCGTCACCGACACCAAACAAGGTCTTAGGCCCCAGCATCAGACGGGAGAGGAATCTCGAGAGCCCCCCGAGACACTTACATGGGGACTGGCCTTACCTGAGGCCACCAGAGCGGGTCACTGAGGTCCCCGTCATAAGTCGAGAGCACCTGCCGTATCTGGAGAAAAACAAGGAGGTTCTCCCCTCCAGGCGAGATGAGGCCCATTTCCACTGAGGCGTCTAGAGGCTAATCACAACCAACCTCTGGAACTTACAAAGGGGCCTTCTCACCCTTACTGCAACTCAAGAAGTTCCCTGACACACCCGTCTCCACTCCAGAGAAAGCACGAGAGTCCCGCCCACATCCAGAGGAGCCCCGATTCCACCTCATAGCTCGAAGAGGAGGGATCCTTTCCCTGCGTGGTCGGGAAAGAATTCCCCGCGTTCCCGTCGCATCTCAAGAGGAGGCGCTCCCACAGGAAAGGCGAGAGGAACTCCAGGGTCGTGCGACCATTCCCAGTGTCCCGCAAATGTCTCAGACCATTCCAGGGTAAGCTGTTTTCCCTGCACTGCCTCGACGTTCAAACCGAGGATCGACTCACACCACGGTGGCACGTGGAACAGCCCTGTGGGTAAGCCTCGTGGGAAAGCCTCGTGGGAAAGCCTCGAGTGAAAGCCGCTGATCCCTTGATCCACCTGACGGGAAGCGTGACACTGCTGCTACAGCTCGGGGAGGAAAGCGCACGTGCATGCCACCAGTTGAGACGAGGACTGACCCCTGGGGAGACTCCGGAAGTAACGCAAGATCCATGTCAGCACTGGAGAGGAATCCTCAGGTTCCGGTACCGGACTCCACACAAGTTCTTAGGCCCCGGCATCGACGGGAGAGGAATCCGGAGAGGCCCAGGAGCAACTCGGATGGGGACTGGCCTTTCCTGAGGCCACCAGAGAGGGTCAATTAGGTCCCCCGTCGTAAATCGAGAGCACCTGCCGCAACCCGAGAAAATCCAGGTGGTTCTCCCCTCCAGGAGAGATGAGGCGCATTTCACCTGAGGCGTTTCGTGGCTAATCACACCTAACCTCTGGAACTTCCAAAGGTTCCCTCAAACCCTTACTGCAACTCAAGAATTCCCCGGCATACCCGTCTCCACTCGAGAGGAAGCACGAGAGTCCCGCCCACATCCAGAGGAGCCCCGTTTCCCCCTCATAGCTCGAAAGAAGGGATCCTTTCCCTGCGTGGTCGGGAACGAATTCCGGCGTTCCCGTCGCATCTCAAGAGGAGGCGCTCTCCACAGGAAAGGAGAGAGGAACTCCAGGGTCGTGCCACCATTCCCAGAGTCCCCCAGATGTCTCAGTCCATTCCAGGGAAACCTGTTTTCCCTGCAATGTTTCGACATTCAAGCCGAGGATCGATTCACACCACGGTGCCACGTGGGACAGCCCTGTGGGAAAGCCTCGTGGGAAATCCTCTTGGGAAAGCCTCGTGGGAAAGCCTCGAGCGAAAGCCACAGATCCCTTGATGCACGTGAAGGGAAGCGTGACACTGCTGCTACAGCTCGGGAGGAAAGCGCACGTGCATCCCCCCCTCGAGACGAGGACTGACTCCCCTGGGGAGACTCCAGAAGTACCCCAAGATCCATGTCAGCACTGGAGAGGAATCCTGAGGTTCCGGCACCCACTCCACACAAGATCTTAGGCTCCGGCATCGACGGGAGAGGAATCCCGAGAGGACCGCGAGCAACTCGCATGGGGACTGGCCTTTCCTGAGGCCACCAGAGCGGGTCCCTGAGGTCCCCGTCGTAAGTCGAGAGCACCTGCCGCAACTCGAGAAAATCCAGGAGGTTCTCCCTCCAGGCGAGATGAGGCCTATTACCCCTTAGGCGTCTCGAGGCTAATCACACCTAACCTCTGGAACTTCCAAAGGGTCCTTCACACCCTTGCTGCAACTCAAGAAGTTCCCCGATTTACCCGTCTCCACTCGAGAGGAAGCAGGGGAGTTCCCCCACATCCAGAAGAGCCCCGTTTCCGCCTTCTAGCTCGAGAGGAGGGATCATTTCCCTGCGTGGTGGTGAAAGAATTCCCCACGTTCCCGTCTCATCTCAAGAGGAGGCGCTCTAAACAGGAAAGGCGAGAGGAACTCCAGCATCGTGCCACCATTCCCAGAGTCCCCCGGATGTCTCAGTCCATTCCAGGAAAACCTGTTTTCCCTGCACTGCCTCGACTTTCAAGCCGAGGATCGACTCACACCACGGTGGCACGTGGGACATCCCTGTGGGAAAGCCTCGTGGGAAAGCCTCCACGGAAAGCCACAGATTCCTGGATCCACGCGAAGGGAAGCATGACACTGCTGCTACAGCTCTGGAGGAAAATGCACGTGCATTGCATCCACTAGAGACGAGGACTGACTCACCTGGGAGACTCCAGAAGTACCCCAAGGTCCATGTAAGCACTGCAGAGGTATTCTCAGGTTCCGGCACCGACTCCACACAAGGTATAAGGCGCCGGCATCGACGGGAGAGGAATCCCGAGAGGCCCCCGAGCAACTCGCATGGTGACTGGCCTTTCCTGAGGCCACCAGAGCGAGTCCCTGAGGACCCCGTCTTAAGTCCACAGCACCTGCCGCAACTCGAGAAAATTCAGGAGGTTCTCCCCTTCAGGCGACATGAGGCCCATTTGTGCTGAGGCGTCTCGAGACTAATCACACCTAACCTCTGGAACTTACAAAGCGTCTTTCACACCCTTGCTGCAACTCAAGAAGTTCCTCGACATACCCGTTTCCCCTCTAGAGGAAGCACGAGAGTCCCGCCCACATCCAGAGGAGCCTGGTTTCCGCCTCCTAGCTCGAGAGGAGGGATCCTTTCCCTGCGTGGTCGGGAAAGAATTCCTGGCGTTCCCGTCGCATCTCAAGAGGAGGCGCTCTCCACAGAAAAGGCGAGAGGAACTCCAGTGTCGAGCCACATTCCCAGAGTCCCCCAGATGTCTCAGTCCATTCCAGGGAACCTGTTTTCCCTGACTGCCTTGACTTTCAAACCGAGGATCGACTCACACCACGGTGGCACGTGGGACAGCCCTGTGGGAAGCATTGTGGGAAAGCCTCGAGGGAGAGCCACAGATCCCTTGATCCACGGGACGGGAAGCTTGACACTGCTACTAGAGCTCGGGAGGAAAGCGCACGTGCATGCCCCCACTCAAGTCGAGGACTGACTCCCCTGGGGAGACTCCAGAAGTACCCCAAGATCCATGTCAGCACTGGAGAGGAATCCTCAGGTTCCGTCACCGACACCAAACAAGGTCTTAGGCCCCAGCATCGACGGGAGAGGAATCTCGAGAGCCCCCCGAGACACTTACATGGGGACTGGCCTTACCTGAGGCCACCAGAGCGGGTCACTGAGGTCCCCGTCATAAGTCGAGAGCACCTGCCGTATCTGGAGAAAAACAAGGAGGTTCTCCCCTCCAGGCGAGATGAGGCCCATTTCCACTGAGGCGTCTAGAGGCTAATCACAACCAACCTCTGGAACTTACAAAGGGGCCTTCTCACCCTTACTGCAACTCAAGAAGTTCCCTGACACACCCGTCTCCACTCCAGAGAAAGCACGAGAGTCCCGCCCACATCCAGAGGAGCCCCGATTCCACCTCATAGCTCGAGAGGAGGGATCCTTTCCCTGCGTGGTCGGGAAAGAATTCCCCGCGTTCCCGTCGCATCTCAAGAGGAGGCGCTCCCACAGGAAAGGCGAGAGGAACTCCAGGGTCGTGCGACCATTCCCAGTGTCCCGCAAATGTCTCAGACCATTCCAGGGTAAGCTGTTTTCCCTGCACTGCCTCGACGTTCAAACCGAGGATCGACTCACACCACGGTGGCACGTGGAACAGCCCTGTGGGTAAGCCTCGTGGGAAAGCCTCGTGGGAAAGCCTCGAGTGAAAGCCGCTGATCCCTTGATCCACCTGACGGGAAGCGTGACACTGCTGCTACAGCTCGGGAGGAAAGCGCACGTGCATGCCACCAGTTGAGACGAGGACTGACCCCCTGGGGAGACTCCGGAAGTAACGCAAGATCCATGTCAGCACTGGAGAGGAATCCTCAGGTTCCGGTACCGACTCCACACAAGTTCTTAGGCCCCGGCATCGACGGGAGAGGAATCCGGAGAGGCCCAGGAGCAACTCGGATGGGGACTGGCCTTTCCTGAGGCCACCAGAGAGGGTCAATTAGGTCCCCGTCGTAAATCGAGAGCACCTGCCGCAACCCGAGAAAATCCAGGTGGTTCTCCCCTCCAGGAGAGATGAGGCGCATTTCACCTGAGGCGTTTCGTGGCTAATCACACCTAACCTCTGGAACTTCCAAAGGTTCCCTCAAACCCTTACTGCAACTCAAGAATTCCCCGGCATACCCGTCTCCACTCGAGAGGAAGCACGAGAGTCCCGCCCACATCCAGAGGAGCCCCGTTTCCCCCTCATAGCTCGAAAGAAGGGATCCTTTCCCTGCGTGGTCGGGAACGAATTCCGGCGTTCCCGTCGCATCTCAAGAGGAGGCGCTCTCCACAGGAAAGGAGAGAGGAACTCCAGGGTCGTGCCACCATTCCCAGAGTCCCCCAGATGTCTCAGTCCATTCCAGGGAAACCTGTTTTCCCTGCAATGTTTCGACATTCAAGCCGAGGATCGATTCACACCACGGTGCCACGTGGGACAGCCCTGTGGGAAAGCCTCGTGGGAAATCCTCTTGGGAAAGCCTCGTGGGAAAGCCTCGAGCGAAAGCCACAGATCCCTTGATCCACGTGAAGGGAAGCGTGACACTGCTGCTACAGCTCGGGAGGAAAGCGCACGTGCATCCCCCCCTCGAGACGAGGACTGACTCCCCTGGGGAGACTCCAGAAGTACCCCAAGATCCATGTCAGCACTGGAGAGGAATCCTGAGGTTCCGGCACCCACTCCACACAAGATCTTAGGCTCCGGCATCGACGGGAGAGGAATCCCGAGAGGACCGCGAGCAACTCGCATGGGGACTGGCCTTTCCTGAGGCCACCAGAGCGGGTCCCTGAGGTCCCCGTCGTAAGTCGAGAGCACCTGCCGCAACTCGAGAAAATCCAGGAGGTTCTCCCCTCCAGGCGAGATGAGGCCTATTACCCCTTAGGCGTCTCGAGGCTAATCACACCTAACCTCTGGAACTTCCAAAGGGTCCTTCACACCCTTGCTGCAACTCAAGAAGTTCCCCGATTTACCCGTCTCCACTCGAGAGGAAGCAGGGGAGTTCCCCCACATCCAGAAGAGCCCCGTTTCCGCCTTCTAGCTCGAGAGGAGGGATCATTTCCCTGCGTGGTGGTGAAAGAATTCCCCACGTTCCCGTCGCATCTCAAGAGGAGGCGCTCTAAACAGGAAAGGCGAGAGGAACTCCAGCATCGTGCCACCATTCCCAGAGTCCCCCGGATGTCTCAGTCCATTCCAGGAAAACCTGTTTTCCCTGCACTGCCTCGACTTTCAAGCCGAGGATCGACTCACACCACGGTGGCACGTGGGACATCCCTGTGGGAAAGCCTCGTGGGAAAGCCTCCACGGAAAGCCACAGATTCCTGGATCCACGCGAAGGGAAGCATGACACTGCTGCTACAGCTCTGGAGGAAAATGCACGTGCATGCATCCACTAGAGACGAGGACTGACTCACCTGGGAGACTCCAGAAGTACCCCAAGGTCCATGTAAGCACTGCAGAGGTATTCTCAGGTTCCGGCACCGACTCCACACAAGGTATAAGGCGCCGGCATCGACGGGAGAGGAATCCCGAGAGGCCCCCGAGCAACTCGCATGGTGACTGGCCTTTCCTGAGGCCACCAGAGCGAGTCCCTGAGGACCCCGTCTTAAGTCCACAGCACCTGCCGCAACTCGAGAAAATTCAGGAGGTTCTCCCCTTCAGGCGACATGAGGCCCATTTGTGCTGAGGCGTCTCGAGACTAATCACACCTAACCTCTGGAACTTACAAAGCGTCTTTCACACCCTTGCTGCAACTCAAGAAGTTCCTCGACATACCCGTTTCCCCTCTAGAGGAAGCACGAGAGTCCCGCCCACATCCAGAGGAGCCTGGTTTCCGCCTCCTAGCTCGAGAGGAGGGATCCTTTCCCTGCGTGGTCGGGAAAGAATTCCTGGCGTTCCCGTCGCATCTCAAGAGGAGGCGCTCTCCACAGAAAAGGCGAGAGGAACTCCAGTGTCGAGCCACATTCCCAGAGTCCCCCAGATGTCTCAGTCCATTCCAGGGAAACCTGTTTTCCCTGCACTGTTTCGATTTTCAAGCCGAGGATCGACTCACAACACGGTGGCACGTGGGACAGCCCTGTGGGAAAGCCTCGTGGGAAAGCCTCGTGGGAAAGCCTCGAGGGAAAGCCACAGATCCCTTGATCCACGCGAAGGAAAGCGTGACACTGCTGCTACAGCTCGGGAGGAAAGCGCACGTGCACGCCCCCACTCGAGACGAGGACTGACTCCCCTGGGGAGACTCCAGAAGTACCCCAAGATCCATGTCAGCACTGGAGAGGAATCCTCAGGTTCCGACACCGACTCCACACAATGGTCTTACGCCCCGGCATCGACGGGAGAGGAATCCCGAGAGGCCCCGAGCATACTCGCATGGGAACTGGCCTTTCCTGAGGCCACCAGAGCAGGTCCACTGAGGTCCCCGTCGTAAGTCGAGAGCACCTGCCGCAACTCGAGAAAAATCCAGGAGGTTCTCCCCTCCAGGCGAGATGAGGCCCATTTCCGCTGAGGCTGTCTCGAGGCTAATCACACCTAACTTCTGGAACTTCCAAAGGGTCCTTCACATCCCTTGCTGCAACTCAAGAAGTTCCCCGACATACCCGTCTCCACTTCGAGAGGAAGCACGGAGAGTCCCGCCCACATCCAGAGGAGCCCCGTTTCCGCCTCCTAGCTCGAGAGGACGGGTATCCTTTCCCTGCGTGGTCGGGAAAGAATTCTCCCGCGTTCCCTGTCGCATCTCAAAGAGGAGGCGCTCTCCACAGGAAAGGCGAGAGGAACTCCAGGGTCGTGCCACCATTCCCAGAGTCTCCCAGATGTCTCAGTCCATTCCAGGGAAACCTTTTTTCCCTGCACTGCCTCGACTTTCAAGCCGAGGATCGACTCACACCACGGTGGCACGTGGGACAGCCCTGTGGGAAAGCCGTCGTGGGAAATCCTCGTGGGAAAGCCTCGAGGCGAAAGCCACTAGATCCACTTGATCCACGCGACAGGGAAGCATGACACTGCTGCTACAGCTCGGGAGGAAAGCGCACGTGCATGCCCCCACTCAGAGACGAGCACTGACTCCCCTGGGGAGACTCCAGAAGTACCCGAAGATCCATGTCAGCACTGGAGAGGAATCCTCAGGTTCCCGGCACCGACTCCACACAAGGTCTTAGTGCCCCGGCATCGACGGGAGAGGAATCCCGAGAGGCCCCCGATGCAACTCGCATGGGGACTAGGCCTTTCCTGAGGCCAGCAGAGCGGGTCCCTGAGGTCCCCGTCGTAAGTCGAAAGCACCTGCCGCAACTCGAGAAAATCCAGGAGGTTCTCCCCTCCAGGACGAGATGAGGCCCATTTCCGCTGAGGCGTCTCGAGGCTAATCACACCTAACCTCTGGAACTTCCAAAGCGTCCTTCACACCCTTGCTGCAACTCAAGAAGTTCCCCGACATACCCGACTCCACTCGAGAGGAAGCACTAGAGTTCCGCCTATCCAGAGGTGCCCCGTTTCCGCCTCATAGCTCGAGAGGAGGGATCCTGTCCCTGCGTGGTAGGGAAAAAATTCCCGGTATTCCCGTCGCATCCCAAGAAGAGGCGCTCTCCACAGGAAAGGCGAGAGGAACTCCAGGGTCGTGCCACCATTCCCAGAGTTCCACAGATGTCTCAGTCCATTCCAGGGAAATCTGTTTTCCCTGCACTACCTCGACGTTCAAGCCGTGGATCGACTCACACCACAGTGGCACGAGGGACAGCCCTTTGGGAAAGCCTCGTGGGAAAGCCTCGTGGGAAAGCCTCGAGGGAAAGCCACAGATCCCTTAATCCACGCGAAGGGAAGCGTGACACTGCTGATACAGCTCGGGAGGAAAGCGCACGTGCATGCCACCACTCGAGACGAGTACTGACTCCCCTGGGGAGACTCCAGAAGTACCCCAAGATCCATGTTCAGCACTGGAGAGGAATCCTCAGGTTCCGGCACCGACTCCTACAAGGTCTTAGGCCCCGGCTTCGACAGGAGTGGAATCCCGAGAGACCCCCGAGCAACTCGCATGGGGACTGGCCTTTCCTGAGGCGACCAGCGCGGGTCCCTGAGATCCCTGTCGTAAGTCGAGAGCACTTGCCGCAAGTGGAGAAAATCCAGGAGGTTTTCCCCTCTAGGCGAGATGAGGCACATTTCCGCTGTGGCGTCTCGAGGCTAATCACATCGAACATCTGGAACTTCCAAAGGGTCCTTCACACCCTTGCTGCACTCAAGAAGTTCCCCCACCTACCCGTCTCCACTCGAGAGGAAGCACGAGAGTTCCGCCAACATCCAGAAGAGCCCCGTTTCCTCCTCCTAGCTCGAGAGGAGGGATCCTTTCCCTGCGTGGTCGGGAAAGAATTCCCGGCATTCCGTCACACCTCAAGAGGAGGCTCTCTCCACAGGAAAGGCGAGAGGAACTCCAGGGTCGTGCCACCATTCCCAGAGTCCCCCAGATGTCTCAGTCCATTCCAGGGAAAACTGTTTTCCCTGCACTGCCTCGACTTTCAAGCCGAGGATCGACTCACACTATGGTGGCACGTGGGACAGACCTGTGGGAAAGCCTGGAGGGAAAGCCACAGATCCCTTGATCCACGCGAAGGGAAGCGTGACACTGCTGCTGCAGTCTTCGTGAGGAAAGCGCAGCGTGCATCCCCCTACTTGAGACGAGGACTGACTCCCTGGGAGACTCCGGAAGGTACCCCAAGATCCATGTCAGCACTGGAGAGGGAATCCTCACGGTTCCGGCACCGACTCCCACACAAGGTCTTAGGCCCGGCATGGACGGGAGAGGAATCCCGAGAGGCCCCCGAGCAACTCGCATGGGGACTGGCCTTTCCTGAGGCCACCAGAGCGGGTCCCTGAGGTCCCCGTCGTAAGTCGAGAGCACCTGCCGCAACTCGAGAAAATCCAGGAGGTTCTCCCTCCAGGCGAGATGAGGCCCATTTCCGCTGAGGCGTCTCGAGGCTAATCACTCCTAACATCTGGAATTTCCAAGGGTCCCTCATTCACCCCTGGCTGCTCTCAGAAGTTCGGACATACCCGTCTCCAGCGAGAGGAAGCACGAGAGTCCCGCCCACATCCAGAGGAGCCCCGTTTCCCGCTCCTAGCCTCGAGAGGAGGGATCTTTCCCTGCGTGGTGGGGAAAGAATTCCCCGGCGTTCCGTGCATCTCAAACAGGAGGCGTCTCCACAGG
>NW_017193609.1:0-9728 GCF_001704415.2 Capra hircus
CGTCAGATCCATGGTTCAGCCACTGGAGAGGACATGCTCAGGTTCGGCCACCGAATCCACACAAGTCTTAGGCCCCAGCATCGACGGAGAGGAATCCCGAGAGGCCCCGAGCAACTTGCATGGGACTGGCCTTTCCTGAGGCCACCAGAGCGGGTCCCTGAGGTCCCCATCGCTAAGTCGAGAGCACCTGCGCAAATCGAGAAAATCCAGGAGGTTCTCCCTCCAGGCGAGATGAGGCCCATTTCCGCTGAGGGCCTCGAGCTAATCACATCCAACCTCTGGAACTTCCAAAGGGTCCTTCACACCCTTGCTGCAAATCAAGAAGTTCCCCGACATACCCGTCTCCACTCGAGAGGAAGCACGAGAGTCCCGCCCACATCCAGAGGAGCCCCGTTTCCCCCCTAGCTCGAGAGGAGATCCTTTCCCTGCGTGGTCGGGAAAGAATTCCCGGGTTTCCGTCGCATCTCAAGAGGAGGTGCTCTCCACAGGAAAGGCCGAGGAACTCCAGGGTCGTGCCACCATTCCCAGAGTCCCCCAGATGTCTCAGTCCATTCCAGGGAAACCTGTTTTCCCTGCACTGCCTCGACTTTCAAGCGAGGATCGACTCACACCACGGTGGCACGTGGGACAGCCCTGTGGGAAAGCCTCGTGGAAAGCCTCGAGGGAAAGCCACAGATCCCTTGATCACGCGAAGGAAGCGTGACACTGCTGCTACAGCTCGGAGGAAAGCGCACGTGCATGCCCCCACTCGAGACGAGGACTGACTCCCCGGGAGACTCCAGAAGTACCCCAAGATCCATGTCAGCACTGGAGAGGAATCCTCAGGTTTCGGCACCGACTCCACACAAGTCTTTAGGCCCCGGCATCGACGGAGAGGAATCCCGAGAGGCCCCCGAGCAACTCCATGGGGACTGGCCTTTCCTGAGGCCACCAGAGCGGGTCCCTGAGGTCCCCATTATAAGTCGAGAGCACCTGCCAAACTCGAGAAAATCCAGGAGGTTCTCCCTCCAGGCGAGATGAGGCCCATTTCCGCTGAGGGGTCTCGAGGCTAATCACATCTAACATCTGGAACTTCCAAAGGGTCCTTCACACCCTTGCTGCAACTCAAGAAGTTCCCCGACATACCCGTCTCCACTCGAGAGGAAGCACGAGAGTCCCGCCCACATCCAGAGGAGCCCCGTTTCCGCCTCCTAGCTCGAGAGGAGGGACCTTTCCCTGCGTGTTCGGGAAAGAATTCCCGGCGTTCCCGTCGCATCTCAAGAGGAGGCGCTCTCCACAGGAAAGGCGAGAGGAACTCCACGGTCGTGCCACCATTCCCAGAGTCCCCCAGATGTCTCAGTCCATTCCAGGGAAACCTGCTTTCCCTGCACTGCCTCGACTTTCATACCGAGGATCGACTCACACCACGGTGGCACGTGGGTCAGCCCTGTGGGAAAAGCCTCGTGGGAAAGCCTCAAGGGAAAGCCTCGAGGGAAAGCCACAGATCCCTTGATCCCGGGAAGGAAGCGCGACACTGCTGCTACAGCTCGGGACGAAAGCGCACGTGCATGCCCCACTTCCAGACGAGGACTGACTCCCCTGGGGAGACTCCAGAAGTACCCCAAGATCCATGTCAGCACTGGAGAGGAATGCTCCGTTTCTGGCACCGACTCCACACAAGATCTTAGGCCCCGGCATCGACGGGAGAGGAATCTCTAGAGGCCCCCCGAGCAACTTGCTTGGGGATTGGCCTTTCCTGAGGCCACCAGAGCAGGTCCCTGAGGTCCCCGACATAAGTCGAGAGCACCTGCTGCAACTCGAGAAAATCCAGGAGGTTCCCCCGTCTAGGCGAAATGAGGCCCATTTCCGCTGAGGCGTCTCGAGGCTAATCACACCTAAACTTTAGAACTTCCAAAGAGTCATCCACACCCTTGCTGCAACTCAAGAAGTTCCCCGACATACCCGTCTCCACTCGAGTGGAAGCACGAGAGTACTGCCACATCCAGAGTAGCCCCGTTTCCGGCTTCTAGCTCGAGAGGAGGGATCCTTTCCCTGCGTGGTCGGGAAAGAATTCCCGCGTTCCCGTCGCATCTCAAGAGGAGGCGCTATCCACACTAAAGGCGAGAGGAACTCCAGGGTCGTGCCACCATTCCCAGAGTCCCCCAGATGTCTCAGTCCATTCCAGGGAAACCTGTTTTCCGTGCACTGCCTCGACTTTCCAGCCGAGGATCGACTCATACGACGGTGGCAGGTGGGAGAGCCCTGTGGGAAAGCCTCCTGGGAAAAGCCTCGTGGGAAAGCCTCAATTGAAAGCCGCAGATCCCTTGATCCACGCGAAGGGAGAGCGCCACTGCTGCTACAGCTCGGGAGGAAAGTGCACGTGCGTGCCCCCACTCGAGACGAGGACTGACTCCCCTGGAGAGACTCCAGAAGGTCCTTCACACCCTGCTGGCAAATCAAGAAGTTCCCCGACATACCAGTCTCCACTCGAGAGGAAGCACGAGAGTTCCCCCACATCCTGAGGAGCCCCGTTTCCGCCTCCTAGCTCGAGAGGAGGGATCCTTTCCCTGCGAGGTCGGGATAGAATTCCCTGCGTTCCCGTCGCATCTCAAGAGGAGGCGCTCTCCACAGGAAAGGCGAGAGGATTTCCAGGGTCATGCAACCATTCCAGAGTCCCCCAGATATCTCAGTCCATTCCAGGGAAACCTGTTTTCCCTGCACTGCCTCGACTTTCAAGAGGAGGATTGACTCACACCACGGTGGCACGTGGGACAGCCCTGTGGGAAAGCCTCGTGGGAAAGCCTCGTGGGAAAGCCTCAAGGGGAAAGCCTCGAGGGAAAGCCACAGATCCCTTGATCCACGCCAGGGGAAGCGCGAAACTGGCTGCTACAGCTCGGGAGGAAAGCGCACGTGCATGCCCCCACTCGAGACAAGGACTGACTCCCCTGGGGAGACTGCAGAAGTACCCAAGATCCATGTCAGCACTGGAGAGGAATCCTCAGGTTTCGGTACCGACTCCACACAAGGTCTTAGGCCCTGGCATCGAAGGGAGAGGAATCCCAATAGGCCCCCGAGCAACTCGCATGGGGACTGGCCTTTCCTGAGGCCACCAGAGCGGGTCCGGATGTCCCAAGGTAAGTCGAGAGCACCTGCCGCAACTCGAGAAAATCCAGGAGGTTCTCCTCTCCAGGAGAGACGAGGCCCATTTCCGCTCCGCCGTCTCGAGGCTAATCACACCTAACCTCTGGAAATTCCAAAGGGTCCTTTACCCCCTTGCTGCAACTCAAGAATTTCCCGACATACCCGTCTCCACTCGAGGGGAAGCACGAGAGTCCCGCCCACATCCAGAGGAGCCCCGATTCAGCCTCCTAGCTCGAGAGGAAGGGACCATTCCCTGCGTGGTCTTGAAAGAATTCCCGGCATTCCAGTCGCATCTCAGGAGGATGCTCTCTCCACATGAAAGGCGAGAGGAACTCCAGGTTCATGTCACCATTCCCAGAGACCCCCAGATATCTCAGTCCATTCCAGGGAAACATGTTCTCCCTGAACTGCCTCGAATTTCAAGCCGAGGATCGACTCACACCACGGTGGCACGTGGGACAGACCCTTGGGAAAGCCTCGTGGGAAAGCCTAGTGGGAAAGCCTCGAGGGAAAGCCACAGGTCCCTTGATCCACGCGACGGGAAGCGTGACACTGCTGCTACCGCTCGGGAGGAAAGCGCACGTGCATGCCCCACTCGAGACGAGTACTGACTCCCCTGGGGAGACTCCAGAAGTACCACAAGATCCATGTCAGCACTGGAGAGGAATCTTCAGGTTCCAGCCCCGACTTCACACAAGGTCTTAGGCCCCGGCATCGACAGGAGAGGAATCCTGAGAGGCCCCTAGAAACTTGAATGGGGACTGGCCTTTCCTGAGGCCACCAGAGCTGGCCCCTGAGGTCCCCGTCGTAAGTCGAGAGCACCTGCCGCAACTCGAGAAAATTCAGGAGGTTCTCCCCTCCAGGCGAGATGAGGCCCATTTCCACTGAGGTGTCTCGAGGCTAATCACACCTAACCTCTGGAACTTCCAAAAGGTACTTTACACCCTTGCTGCAACTCAATAAGTTCCCCGACATACCCGTCTCCACTCGAGAATAAGCAAGATGGTCCCCCCCACATCCACAGGAGGCGCGTTTCCGCCTCGTCGCTCGAGATGAGGGATCCTTTCCTTCCGGGGGCCAGCGTGAGGAATTCCGCCTATGGCAAAGGTCATGAGGAAGGAGGCTTGGCATGCCAAAGGCGTGATCAAGCCTCAGTTAACCCCCTGTTCCCGAGCATCGAACCCCAAAACCAGAGTCTGTTTTATGCTCTCACCTACACTTCTGACTTTACGGGGGCTCTCCCCCATAACTGTTTCTCTCGGAGAAGAAGTAAACGTGCAGCTTCAAGGCAATAAATATTCTTTGGCATGACAAGAGTGTTTCAGCTTGCCGACTCCTCTGAAGGTTATCTAGCCCACCTTTATAGGTTTGTCCGGCCACATGTGATTGTTTACAGCCTCCCAACCTGAGAGGCATGAGATGTTTTAGACTTACTAAAGGCAAATTATTTTGGGGAGTTAGAAATTATTAGTATAGTTGGTTAGGAATTATATTGGTGAAGGGTTCTTCATTTGTTGTGTCAAAAATTGCTGCTAATTCCCTGCTCTGGGTGGGACAAGGATATTTTAGGTCAAACCTCTCTGGTGACAGACCAGCTTGTGTGACAGGATTATCCATACTGCTGCCACTAGGCACAAGATTGTTTACTACCTCTCAACTGTAAACAGCACAGAGAGTTTTGGAGTATTTTGAGAGTCTTAATTAGCATAGGACTTTTTCTTCTTGTTGAGTCAATGATTGCCACCAGGCCTCCATATCCTTAGGCACTTGGGAATATATTAATCAATGTATTTGGAATATAGCAAAGGAAATATAGCAGTTTTTGATGTTAGCAATACTAGACTTTTTGAGTTAATGGATTTTCACTTTTGTAATAGATCACTGTACTTTGTTATATATCACTGTGTCCTTTCTATGTAAGAATGTAACTTTATCATATCTTAAGACTAAATAGATCTTAAGGGGAGAATTGATGAAAGGATTTTAATTTGTTAGGCTGATGTTTGCTGATAAATCTCCATGTTCCCTACCCTTATAATGAATATAACTAGTATATAGGAGAAATAAGTATTAAACTTTAAGCATATAGGAGAAATAAGAATTCACCTTTAAGACTAATCATGTTAACCTTGGGTTAAATAAATTCCTTTCTTGATTGTAACTCACTACACCCTCACCCTATAGGAATGTAACTTTATTTGGAGGGTGGTGCCTGGTTTAAGAAAAAACACCCTTGGAAGAAATAAGTTTATTTGGTTATCAGAAAGAAAGGATCATAAAATGTCAGCAGGTCTCATTCATGGCCAGAAGATGATGTAAGATCCCTAAGACCTTTTTTTTATACATTTATGTGAAGCACCTGATTTTGATAAAGGTCAGGATGCCGACTCCTGCGTGACTCTGTATTCATCCCTATGTGTAACAAGAGGTATACAAGCAAAACCAAAAATAAAGAAATCAGATCAGTTTCCGGAAAGACTGATTCCCCCATGTCGCTTCTTTTTTGCTCCCGTTTTTCTGGCTGAATTCTCTACTGGAGGATGGATGTTATTCCACGTAATCCAAGTTATTCAGCCTCTTTTTCTCCAATAATCTTCCTACTACACTATCCATTTCTAATCTCTTTATATCTGGGATTAAATATGTATATTTCCAAAGACGACGACTACGTCCCCACCTTCGAATCACCCTGGATCCACCGGGGCTGGACCACGGCACTTTCCCTGCTTGGTCGGGAAAGAATTCCCGGCGTTCCCACCGAATCTCAAGAAGAGGCGCTCTCCACAGGAAAGGCGAGAGGAATTCCAGGGTCGTGCCACAATTCCAAGAGTCCCCCAGATGTCTCAGTCCATTCCAGAGGAACCTGTTTTCCCTGCACTGCCTTGATTTTCACGCCGAGGATCGACTGGCACCACGGTGGCACGTGGGACAGCGATGTGGGAAAGCCTCGTGGGAAAGCCTCGAGGGAAAGCCCCGTGGGAAATACCTCGAGGGAAAGACACAGATTTCTTGATCCACGCGACGGGCAGAGTGACACTGCTACTGCAGCTCGGGAGGTAAGCGTTCTTGCATGATCCCGCTGAGAAGAGGACTGACACCCCTGGGGAGACTCAAGAAGTACCCCAAGAACCATGTCAGCACGGGAGAGGAATCCTCAGGTACCGGCCTCGACTTCACACAAGGTCTTAGGCCCCACCATCGACGGGAGAGGAATCCCGAGAGGCCCCGTAGCCACTCGGATGGGAACTGGCCTTTCCTGACGCCACCAGAGCGGGTCCGTGAGGTCCCAGCGTACGTTGAGAACACCTGCCACAATTCGAGAAAATCCAGGAGGTTCTCCCCACCAGGCAAGATGAGGCCAATTTCCGCTGAGGCTCTCGAGGCTAATCACACCTAAACTCTGGAAATTCCAAAGGTTCCTTAACAACCTTGCTGAAACTCAAGAAGTTCCCCGACATACCGTCTCCACTCCAGAGGAAGCACGAGGGTCCCGCCCACATCCAGAGGAGCCCCGTTTATGCCTCGGACCTCGAGATGACGGATCCTTTCCCTGCTTGGTCGGGAAAGAATTCCCGGCGTTCCCGTCCCATCTCAAGAGGAGGCGCTCTCCACAGGAAAGGCGAGCGGAACTCCAGGGTCGTACCACCATTCCAAGAGTCCCCCAGATGTCTCAGTCCATTCCAGAGGAACATGTTTTCCCTGCACTGCCTCGACTTTCAAGCCGAGGATCGACTCACACCCTGGTGGCAGGTGGGACAGCCCTGTGGGAAAGACTCTTGGGAAAGCCTTGAAGGAAAGACTTGAGTGAAAGCTACAGATCCCTTGACCACGCGTTAGGAAGCGTGACACTGCTGCTACAGCTCGGGAGGAAAGCGCACGTGCATGCCCACACTCGAGACGAGGACTGACTTCCCTGGGGAGACTCCAGAAGTACCCCAAGAACCATGTCAGCACTGGAGAGGAATCCTCAGGATCCGGCCTCGACTCCACACAAGGTCTTAGGCCCCGGCATCGACCCAAGAGGAATCCCGAGAGTCCCTCTGGCAACTTGCATGGGGACTGGCCTTTCCTGAGGCCACGAGACCGGGTCCCTGAGGTCCCCGTCGTAATTCGAGAGCACCTGCCGTAACTCGAGAAAATCCAGGAGGTTCTCCCCTACAGCAAAATGAGGCCTATTTCCACTGACGCATCTAGAGGCTAAGCACACCTAACCTCTGGAACTTCCAATGGTTCCTTCACACACTTGCTGCAACTCAAGAGCTTTCCCGACACACCCGTCTACACTCAAAGGAAAAACGAGGGTCCCGCCCACATCCAGAGAAGCCCCGATCCCCCCTCGAGGCTCCAAAGGAGAGATCTTTTAAATGCTTGCATTTCCCGAGTCGAAGACCTTGTGTTGAGTTGGGACCGGAAACTGAGGATTCCTCTCCAGTGCTGACGTGGATTTTTGGGTACTTCTGGACTCTCCCCAGGGGAGTCAGTCCTCGTCTCGAGTGGGGAAATGCACGTGGGCTTTCCTCCCTAAAGGTGGCAGCAGTGTCATGCTACCCGACGGGTGGATCAAGGGATGTGTGGCTTTCCCTGTAGGATTTCCCATGAGGCTTTCCCACGAGGCTAACACACAGGGCTGTCCCACGTGCCACCGTGGTGTGAGTCGATCCTCGGCGTGACAGTCAAGGCAGTGCAGGTAAAAGAGTTTCCTTTGGAATGGACTCAGTCCTCTGGGGGACTCTTGGATTGGTGGCACGACCCTGGAGTTCCTCTCGCCTTTCCTGTGGAGAGCGCTTCCTCTTGAGATGCGACGGGAATCCCGGGAATTCTTTCCAGACCACGCAGGGAAAGGATCCCTCATCTCGAGCTACAAGGAGGAAAAGGGCCTCCTCTGGATGTGCAAGGGACGCTCGCGCTTCCTCTCGAGTGGACAAGGGTATGTCGGGGAACTTCTTGAGTTGCAGCAAAGGTGTGAAGGACCCTATGGAAGATCCAAAGGTTAGATGTGATTAGCCTCGAGCCGCCTCAGCGGAAATGGGCCTCATCTAGCCTGGAGGGGAGAATCTACAGGATTTTCTCGAGTTGCGGTAGGTGCTCTCGATTTACGACGGGGACCACAGGGACCGTATCTGGTGGCCTCAGGAAAGGCCACTCTCCGTGCGAGTTGCTTATTGGCCTCTCGGGATTCCTCTCCCGTCGATGCCGGGGCCTAAGACCTTGTGTGGATCCGTGCCGGAACCTGAGGATTCCTCTCCAGTGCTAACATGGATCTTGGGATTCTTCTGGAGTCTCCCCAGGGTAGTCAGTCCTCGTTACGAGTGGGGGCATGCACGTGCGGTTTCCTCCCGAGCTGTAGCAGCGGCGTCATGATTCCCTTCGCGTGGATCAAGGGATCTGAGGCTTTCCCGTCGAGGCTTTCCCCACGAGGCTTTCCCACGAGACTTTCCCACAGGGCTGTCCCACGTGCCACCGTGATGTGAGTCGATCCTCGGCATGAAAGTTGAGGCAGTGCAGGGAAAAACAGGTTTCCCTGGAATGGAGTGAGCCTCTGCGGGACTCTGGGAATGGTGGCACGACCCTGGAGTTCCTCTCGCCTTTCCTGTGGAGAGCGCCTCCTCTTGAGATGCGACGGGAACGCCGGAAATTCATCCAGAACACGCAGGGAAAGGATCCCTTCTCTCGAGCTAGGAGGCGGAAACGGGGCTCCTCTGGATGTGGGCGGGACCTCGTGCTTCCTCTCGAGTGGAGACGGGTATGTCGGGGAACTTCTTGAGTTGCAGCAAGGGTGTGAAGGACCCCTTTGGAAGTTCCAGTGGTTAGGTTGTGATTAGCCTTGAGATATCTCAGCAGAAAGGGGCCTCATCTCTCCTGGAAGGGAGAACCTCCTGGATTTTCTCGAGTTGCGGCAGGTGCTCTCGACTTACGACGGGGACCTCAGGGACCCGCTCTGGGGGCCTCAGGAAAGGCCAGTCCCCATGCGAGTTGCGCAGGGGCCTCTCGGGATTCCTCTCCCGTCGATGCTGGGGCCTAAGACCTTGTGTGGAGTCGGTGCCAGAAGCTGAGGAGTCCTCTCCAGTGCTGACATGGATCTTGGGATACTTCTTGAGTCTCCCCAGGGCAGTCAGTCCTCGTTACGAGTGGGGGCATGCACGTGCAATTTCCTCCCGAGCTGTAGCAGCAGTGTCACGCTTCCCTTCGCGTGGAACAAGGGATCTGTGGCTTTCCTCGAGGCTTTCCCACGAGGCTTTCCCATGAGGCTTTCCCACAGGGCTGTCCCACGTGCCACCTTGGTGTGAGTCGATCCTCGGCTTGAAAGTCCAGGCAGTGCAGGGAAAACAGGTTTCCCTGGAATGGACCGAGACATCTGGGAGACTCTGGGAATGGTGGCACGACCCTGGAGTTCCTCTCGCCTTTCCTGTGGAAAGCGCCTCTTCTTGAGATGCGAGAACGCCAGGAATTCTTGCCCGACCACGCAGGGAAAGGATCCCTCCTCTCGACCTAGGAGGCGAAAACGAGGCTCCTCTGGATGTGGGAGGGACTCTCGTGCTTCCTCTCGAGTGGAGACTATGTCGGGGGAACTTCTTGAGTTGCAGCAAGGGTGTGAAGGACCCTTTGGA
>NW_017193610.1:0-9728 GCF_001704415.2 Capra hircus
CCACCATTCCCGAAACCCCCAGATGTCTCAGTCCATTCCAGGGAAACCTGTTTTCCCTGCACTGCTTCACTTACAAAGCCAAGGATCGACTCACACCAACGGTGGCACGTGGGAGAGCCCTGTGGGAAAAGCTCGAGTGAAAAGCCACAGAACCCTTGATCCACGCGAAGGGAAGCGCGACACTGCTGCTATAGCTCGGAGGAAAGCGCACGTGCATGCCCCCACTGGAGACGAGGGCTGACTCCCCTGGGGAGACTCCAGAAGTACCCCAGATCCATGTCGGCACTGGAGAGGAATCGTCAGGTTCCGGCACCAACTCCACACAAGGACTTAAGCCCGCATCGACGGGAGAGGAATCCGAGAGGCCCCGAGCATCTCGCATGGGGACTGGCCTTTCCTGAGGCCACCAGAGCGGGTCCCTGAGGTCCCCGTCGTAAGTCGAGAGCACCTGCCGCAACTCGAGAAAATCCAGGAGGTTCTCCCTCTAGGCGAGATGAGGCCATTTCCGCGGCGTCTCGAGGCTAATACACCAAACCTCTGGAACTCCACAAGGTTCTTCACACCCTTGCTGCAACTCAAGAAGTTCCAACATACCCGTCTCCACTCGAGAGGAAGCACGAGAGTCCCACCCACATCCAGAGGAGCCCGTTTCTGCCTGCTATCTCGAGAGGAGGATCCTTTCCCTGCGTGTGGGGAAAGAATTCCCGGCGTTCCCGTCGCATCTCAAGAGGAGGCGCTCTCCACAGGAAAGGCGAGAGGAACTCCAGGGTCGTGCCTCCATTCCCAGAGTCCCCCAGATGTCTCAGTCCATTCCAGGGAAACCTGTTTCCCTGCACTGCTCGACTTTCAAGCCGAGGATCGACTCACACCACGGTGGCACGTGGGACAGCCCTGTGGAAAGCCTCGTGGGAAAGCCTCGTGGAAAGCCTCGAGGAAAGCCCAGATCCCTTGATCCACGCGAAGGGAAGCGTGACACTGCTGCTACAGCTCGGGAGGAAAGCGCACGTGCATGCCCCACTGGAGACGAGGACTGACTCCCCTGGGGAGACTCCAGAAGTACCCCCAAGATCCATGTCAGCACTGGAGAGGAATCTCAGGTTCCGGCACAACTCCACACAAGGTCTTAGGCCCGGCATCGACGGGAGAGGAATCCCGAGAGGCCCCGAGCAACTCGCATGGGGACTGGCCTTTCCTGAGGCCACCAGAGCGGGTCCTGAGGTCCCCGTCGTAAGTCGAGAGCACTGCCGCAACTCGAGAAAATCCAGGAGGTTCTCCCCTCCAGGCGAGATGAGGCCCATTTCCGCTGAGGCGTCTCGAGGCTAATCACACTAACCTCTGGAACTTCCAAAGGGTCCTTCACACCCTTGCTGCAACTCAAGAAGTTCCCCGACATACCCGTCTCCACTCGAGAGGAAGCACGAGAGTCCCGCCCACATCCAGAGGAGCCCCGTTCCTGCCTGCTATCTCGAGAGGAGGGATCCTTTCCCTGCGTGGTGGGGAAAGAATTCCCCGCGTTCCTGTCGCATCTCAAGAGGAGGCACTCTCCACAGGAAAGGCGAGAGGAAATCCAGGGTCGTGCCACCATTCCCCGAATCCCCCAGATGTCTCAGTCCATTCAGGGAAACCTGTTTTCCCTGCACTGCTTCACTTACAAGCCAAGGATCGACTCACACCACGGTGGCACGTGGGAGAGCCCTGTGGGAAAAGCTCGAGTGAAAGCCACAGAACCCTTGATCCACGCGAAGGGAAGCGCGACACTGCTGCTATAGCTCGGGAGGAAAGCGCACGTGCATGCCCCCACTGGAGACGAGGGCTGACTCCCTGGGGAGACTCCAGAAGTACCCCAGATCCATGTCGGCACTGGAGAGGAATCGTCAGGTTCCGGCACCAACTCCACACAAGGACTTAAGCCCGGCATCGACGGGAGAGGAATCCCGAGAGGCCCGCGAGCATCTCGCATGGGGACTGGCCTTTCCTGAGGCCACCAGAGCGGGTCCCTGAGGTCCCCGTCGTAAGTCGAGAGCACCTGCCGCAACTCGAGAAAATCCAGGAGGTTCTCCCTCTAGGCGAGATGAGGCCCATTTCCAATGCGGCGTCTCGAGGCTAATCACACAAACCTCTGGAACTTCCACAAGGTTCTTCACACCCTTGCTGCAACTCAAGAAGTTCCCCAAATACCCGTCTCCACTCGAGAGGAAGCACGAGAGTCCGCCCCATTCAGAGGAGCCCCGTTTACGCCTCCTAGCTCGAGAGGAGGGATCCTTTCCCTGCCTGGTCGGTCAAGAATTCCCGGCGTTCCCGTCGCATCTCAAGAGGAGGCGCTCTCCACAGGAAAGGCGAGAGGAACTCCAGGGTCGTGCCACCATTCCCAGACTCCCCCAGATGTCTGAGTCCATTCAGGGAAACCTGTTTTCCCTGAACTGCCTCGACTTTCAAGCCGAGGATCGACTCACACCAGGGTGGTACGTGGGACAGCCCTGTGGGAAAGCCTCGTGGAAACACTCGTGGGGAAGCCTCGAGGGAAAGACACAGATCCCTTGATCCTCGCGAAGGGAAACGTGACACTGCTGCTACAGTTCGGGAGGAAAGCGCACGTGCATGCCCCACTCGAGACGAGGACTGACTCCTGAGGAGACTCCACAAGTACCCCAAGATCCATGTCAGCACTGGAGAGGAATCCTCAGGTTCCGGCATCGACTCCACACAAGGTCTTAGGCCCTGGCATCGACGGGAGAGGAATCCCGAGAGGCCCCGAGTAACTAGCATGGGGACTGGCCTTTCCTGAGGCCACCAGAGCGGGTCCCTGAGGTCCCCGTCGTAAGTCGAGAGCACCTGCCGCAACTCGAGAAAATCCAGGAGGTTCTCATCTCCAGGCGAGATGAGGCCCATTTCCGCTGAGGCGTCTCGAGGCTAATCACACCTAACCTCTGGAACTTCCAAACGGTCTTTCACACCCTTCCTGCAACTCAAGAAGTTCCCCGACATACCCGTCTCCACTCGAGAGGAAGCACGAGAGTCCCGCCCACATCCAGAGTATCTCCGTTTCCGCCTACTAGCTCGAGAGGAGGGATCCTTTCCCTGAGTGGTCGGGAAAGAATTCCGGCATTCCGTCGCATCTCAAGAGGAGGCGCTCTCCTCAGGAAAGGCGAGAGGAACTCCAGGGTCGTGCCACCATTCCCAGAGTCCCCCAGATGTCTCAGTCCATTCCAGGGAAACCTGTTTTCCCTGCACTGCCTCGACTTTCAAGCCGAGGATCGACTCACACCACGGTGGCACGTGGGACAGCCCTGTGGGAAAGCCTCGTGGGAAAGCCTCGTGGGAAAGCCTCAAGGGAAAGCCACAGATCCTTGATCCCCGCAAGGGAAGCATGACACTGCTGCTACAGCTCGGGAGGAAATCCCACGTGCATGCCCCCACTGAGACGAGGACTGACTCCCCTGGGGAGACTCCAGAAGTACCCCAAGATCCATGTCAGCACTGGAGAGGAATCCTCAGGTTCCGGCACCGAATCCACACAAGGTCTTAGGCCCCGGCATCGACGGGAGAGGAATCCCGAGAGGCCCCCGAGCAACTCGCATGGGGACTGGCCTTTCCTGAGGCCACCAGAGCGGGTCCCTGAGGTCCCGTCGTAAGTCGAGAGCACCTGCCGCAACTCGAGAAAATCCAGGAGGTTCTTCCCTCCAGGCGAGATGAGGCCCATTTCCGCCGAGGCGTCTCGAGCTAATCACAACTAAACCTGGAACTTCCAAAGGGTCCTTCACACCCTTGCTGCAACTCAAGAAGTTCCCGCATACCCGTCTCCACTCGAGAGGAAGCTCAAGAGTCCCGCCACATCCAGAGGAGCCCCGTTCCGCCTCCTAGCTCGAGAGGAGGGATCCTTTCCCTGCGTGTTCGGTCAAGATTCCTGGCGTTCCCGTCGCATCTCAAGAGGAGGCGCTCTCCACAGGAAAGGCGAGAGGAACTCCAGTGTCGTGCCACCATTCCAGAGTCCCCCAGATGTCTCAGTCCATTCCAGGGAAAACTGTTTTCCCTGCACTGTCTCGACTTTCAAGCCGAGGATCGACTCACACCACGGTGGCACGTGGGACAGCCCTGTGGGAAAGCCTCGAGGGAAAGCCACAGATCCCTTGATCCACGCAAAGGGAAAGCGTGACACTGCTGCTACAGGTCGGGAGGAAAGGGCACGTGCATGCCCCCACTCGAGATGAGGAATGACTCCCCTGGGGAGACTCCAGAAGTACCCAACATCCATGTCAGCACTGGAGAGGAATCCTCAGGTTCCGGCACCGAATCCACACAAGGTCTTAGGCCCGGCATCGACGGGAGAGGATCCCGAAAGGCCCCGAGCAACTCGATTGGGGACTGGCCTTTCCTGAGGCCACCAGAGCGGGTCCCTGAGGTCCCCGTTGTAAGTCGAGAGCACCTGCCGCAACTCGAGAAAATCCAGGAGGTTCTCCCTCTAGGCGAGATGAGGCCCATTTCCGCTGAGGCGTCTCGAGGCTAATCACACAAACCTCTGGAACATCCAAAGGGTCTTCACACCCTTGCTGCAACTCAAGAAGTTCCCCAACATACCCGTCTCCACTCGAGAGGAAGCACGAGAGTCCCGCCCACATCCAGAGGAGCCCCGTTTACGACTCCTAGCTCGAGAGGAGGGATCTTTTCCCTTCCTGGTCGGTCAAGAATTCCCGGCGTTCCCGTCGCATCTCAAGAGGAGTCGCTCTCCCACAGGAAAGGCGAGAGGAACTCCAGGGTCGTGCCTCCATTCCCAGAGTTCCCCAGATGTCTCAGTCCATTACAGGGAAAAATGTTTTCCCTGCACGCCTCGACTTTCAAGCCGAAGATCGACTCACACCACGGTGGCACGTGGGACAGCCCTGTGGGAAAGCCTCGTGGAAAGCCTCGTGGAAAGCCTCGAGGGAAAGCCACAGATCCCTTGATCCACGCGAAGGGAGCGTGACACTGCTGCTACAGCTCGGGAGGAAAGGGCACGTGCATGCCCCCACTCCTGACGAGGACTGACTCCCCTGGGGAGACTCCAGAAGTACCCAAGATATATGTCAGCACTGGAGAGGAATCCTCAGTTTCCGGCACCGACTCCACAAAAGGTCTTAGGCCCCGGCATCGACGGGAGACGTCCCGAGAAGTCCCTGAGCAACGGCCATGGGGACTGGATTTTCCTGAGTCCACCAGAGCGGGTCCCTGAGGTCCCGTCTTAAGTCGAAAGCACCTGCCGCAACTCGAGAAAATCCAGGGTTCTCCCCTCCAGGCGAGATGAGGCCCATTTCCGATCAGGCGTCTCGAGGCTAATCACATAACTTCTGGAACTTCCAAAGGGTCTTCACACCCTTGCTGCAACTCAAGAAGTTCCCCGACACACACATCTCCATTCGAGAGGAAGCTCGAGAGTCCCGCCCCATCCAGAGGAGCCCCATTTCAGCCTCATAGCTCCAGAGGAGGAATCCTTTCCCTGCCTGATCGGTCAAGAATTCCCGGCGTTCCCGTTGCATCTCAAGAGGAAGTGCCTTGCACAGGAAAGGCGAGAGGAACTCCAGGGTTGTCCACCATTCCAGAGTCCCCCAGATGTCTCAGTCCATTCCAGGGAATCCTGTTTTTCCTGCACTGCCTCGACTTTTCAAGCCGAGGATCGACTCACACCACGGTGGCACGTGGGACAGCCCTGTGGGAAATCCTCGTGGGAAAGCCTCGTGGGAAAGCTCGAAAAGCCACAGATCCCTTGATCCACGTGAAGGGAAGCGCGACACTGTTGCTACACCTCGGGAGGAAAGGCACGTGCATGCACCCACGAGACGAGGACTGACTCCCCTGGGGAGAATCCAGAAGTACCACAAGATCCATGTCAGCACTGGAGAGGAATCCTCAGGTTCCGGCACCGAATCCACACAAGGTCTTAGGAAGCGGCATCGATGGGAGAGGAATCCCGAGAGGCCCCGAGCAACTAGCATGGGGACTGGCCTTTCCTGAGGCCACCAGAGCGGGTCCTGAGGTCCCCGTCGTAAGTAGAGAGCACCTGCCGCAACTCGAGAAAATCCAGGAGGTTCTCCCCTCAGGCGAGATGAGGCCATTTCCACTGCGGCGTCTCGAGGCTAATCACACTAAACTCTGGAACTTCCAAAGGGTCCTTTACAACCCTTGCTGCAACACAAGAAGTTCCCCGACATACCCGTCTCCACTCGAGAGGAAGCACGAGAGTCCCGCCCACATCCAGAGGAGCCCCGTTTCCGCCTCCAAGCTCGAGAGGAGGATCCTTTCCCTGCCTGGTCGGGAAAGAATTCCCGGCGTTTCCGTCGCATCTCAAGAGGAGGCGCTCTCCACAGGAAAGGCGAGAGAACTCCAGGGTCGTGCCACCCATTCCCAGAGTCCCCCAGATGTCTCAGTCCATTCCAGGGAAACCTGTTTTCCCTGCATGCCTCGACTTTCAAGCCGAGGATCGACTCACACCAGGGGGCACGTGGGACAGCCCTGTGGGAAAGCCTCGTGGGAAAGCCTCGTGGGAAAGCCTCGAGGGAAAGCCCAGATCCCTTGATCCACGCGAGGGAAGCGCGACACTGCTGCTAGAGCGGGAGGAAAGGGCACGTGCATGCCCCCACTCGAGACGAGGACTGACTCCCCTGGGGAGACTCCCAGAAGTACCCAAGATCCATGTCAGCACTGGAGAGGAATCCTCAGGTTCCGCACCAATCCACACAAGTCTTAGGCCCGGCATCGACGGGAGCGGAATCGCGAGAGACCCCGAGCAACTCGCATGGGGACTGGCCTTTCCTGAGGCCACCAGAGCGGGTCCTGAGGTCCCCGTCGTAAGTCGAGAGCACTGCCGCAACTCGAGAAAATCCAGGAGGTTCTCCCCTCCAGGCGAGATGAGGCCCATTTCCGCTGAGGCGTCTCGAGGCTAATCACACTAACCTCTGGAACTTCCAAAGGGTCCTTCACACCCTTGCTGCAACTCAAGAAGTTCCCAGACATACCCTTCCACTCGAGAGGAAGCACGAGAGTCCGCGCCACATCCAGAGGAGCCCCCGTTTCCGCCTCCTAGCTCGAGAGGAGGGATCCTTTCCCTGCGTGGTCGGGAAAGAATTCCCGGCGTTCCCGTCGCATCTCAAGAGAGGCGCTCTCCACAGGAAAGGCGAGAGGAACTCCAGGGTCGTGCCACCATTCCCAGAGTCCCCCAGATGTCTCAGTCCATTCAGGGAAACCTGTTTTCCCTGCACTGCCTCGACTTTCAAGCCGAGGATCGACTCACACACGGTGGCACGTGGGACAGCCCTGTGGGAAAGCCTCGTGTGAAAGCCTCATGCCCCGAGGAAAAGCCACTGATCCTTGATCCACGGGAAGGGAAGCGTGACACTGCTGCTGCAATTCGGGAGGAAAGCACACGTGCATGCCCCACTGAAACGAGGACTGACTCCCTGGGGAGACTCCAGAAGTACCCCCAAGATCCATGTCAGCACTGGAGAGGAATCCTCAGGTTCCGGCACCGACTCCACACAAGGTCTTAGGCCCCCGGCATGGACGGAGAAATCCGAGAGGCCCCGAGCAACTCGCATGGGGACTGGCCTTTCCTGAGGCCACCAGAGCGGGTCCTGAGGTCCCGTCGTAAGTCGAGAGCACCTGCCGCAACTCGAGAAAATCCAGGAGTTCTCCCCTCCAGGCGAGATGAGGCCCATTTCTCTGAGGCGTCTCGAGGCTAATCACACCTAACCTTTGGAACTTCCAAAGGACCCTTCACACCCTTGCTGCAACTCAAGAAGTTCCCCCGACATACCCGTCTCCACTCGAGAGGAAGCACCAGAGACCCGCCCACATCCAGAGGAGCCCCGTTTCCGCCTCTAGCTCGAGGAGGGATCCTTTCCCTGCGTGTCGGGAAAGAATTCCCGGCGTTCCTGTCGCATCTCAAGAGGAGGCGCTCTCCACAGGAAAGGCGAGAGGAACTCCAGGGTCGTGCCACCATTCCCAGAGTCCCCAGATGTCTCAGTCCATTCAGGGAAACCTGTTTCCCTGCACTGCCTCGAATTTCAAGCCGAGGATCGACTCACACCACCACGTGGCACAAGCCTGTGGGAAAGCCTCGTGGGAAAGCCTCGAGGGAAAGCCACAGATCCCTTGATCCATGCGAAGGGAAGCGTTGACACTGCTGCTACAGCTCGGAGGAAAGCGCACGTCATGCCCCCACGACGAGGACTAACTCCCCTGGGGAGACTCCAGAAGTACCCCAAGATCCATGTCAGCACTGGAGAGGAATCAGGTTCCGGCACCGACTCCACACAGGTCTTAGGCCCGGCATCGACGGAGAGGAATCCCGAGAGGCCCCGAGCAACTCGCATGGGACTGGCCTTTCCTGAGGCCACCAGAGCGGGTCCCTGAGGTCCCCGTAGTAAGTCAAGAGCACCTGCCGCAACTCGAGAAAATCCAGGAGGTTCTCCCCTCCAGGCGAGATGAGGCCCTTTTCCTCTGAGGCGTCTCGAGGCTAACCACACCTAACATCTGGAACTTCCAAAGGGTCCTTCACACCCTTGCTGCAACTCAAGAAGTTCCCCGACATACCTGACTCCACTCGAGAGGAAGCACGAGAATCCGCCCCCATCCAGAGAGCCCGTTTCCGCCTCCTACCTCGAGGGAGGATCCTTTCCCTGCATGTTCGGGAAAGAATTCCCGGTGTTCCGTCGCATCTCAAGAGGAGGCGCTCTCCACAGGAAAGCGGAGGAACTCCAGTGTTGCCACCATTCCAAGAGTCCCCCAGATATCTCAGTCTGCGGGGTCCAGCCCCGCTGATCCAGAATTCGACGATGGATTGTCGTGGAAAGTCTTTACCTGAATAGACAAGGACAAGGAATTTTCACCATCTACGTTGGGCCACCAGCCCCTGCTTGAATATCTAAGGGTGCCTCGCCTTAAGCTCCCTTTCGTGCAGGTCTTAACAGCCAGGCAAGTAAGTAGACCTGGCGAGCCTCCGCGCCCTGGTGGAGATTCAGCCTTAAGTTAAAGTAAAAAGCAGAGAGAAGGAAAGGGAGAGAAGAAGAAAGAGAGAAAAAGACACGGGGGGAGCTGAGTCCCAAGAAACCAGGCCGAGAGACTAGTTCGAGAAACTGGTCCGAGAAACTGCCCCATCCTTTATTGTTCATAAAGCCTTTTATACTTTTGATAAAATGGAGTTCAATGGGTAACACAAAATTATGTAGCGTTCGCACCCCCAGACTCTTTCTGTACATCATTTTGTATACAAAAGGTCTCTGGTGATTTACATTATCTTCTGGCCAAGAGGCTTGTTAAACACTTTTTGGCTCTCTTCCTTAATGAATGTTAATTTTGTTTCCTCTGAAGTGTTTTTCTTTAATCTGCATTTCCTTAAAGCATTAAAGTTACATCTCTATAGAACAAAGGTGCAGTGGGTTATAACAAAGAAGGTACTTAACTCAAAGATCTAATGTTGCTAATACCAGGTCTACTACTTGTTTTTTTAATATACCAACTCTATCTAAAAATAAAGGATATGAAAATTTGTCAGCACTGGGAGGAATCCTTAAAAGGTTTTTAGTGCAGCAATGCGTCTCTGACACAAAAAAGATCTTGATATGGTCTCGGCATCTTCTGAAGTCACTGCAGGTACGTTTCCTCCTGTGTAGAAAGATTTTTTACTCCTCTTTTTGTGTTGAACTGCCCCACCTAATCACTATTTTACTTCTTTAATCTCGAGTTTCCCTGTTGTGATG
>NW_017193611.1:0-9727 GCF_001704415.2 Capra hircus
CACAGGAAAGGCGAGAAGAACTCCAGGGTCGTGCCACGATTCCCAAATCCCAAAAGGTCTCAGTCCATTCCAGGGAAACCTGTTTTCCCTGCACTGCCTCGACTTTCAAGCGAGGATCGACTCACAGCACGGTGGCACGTGGGACAGCCTTGTGGGAAAGCCTCGTGGAAAGCCTCGTGGGAAAGCCTCGAGGGAAAGCCACAGATCCCTTCATACACCCAGAGGGAAGCGTGACACTGCTCCTACAGCTCGGAAGGAAAGAGCACGTGCTTTCCCCCACTCGAGACGAGGACTGACCCCCTGGGGAGACTCCAGAAGTACCCAAGATCCATGTCAGCACTGGAGAGGAATCCTCAGGTTCCGGCACTGACTCCACACAAGGTCTGATGCCCCAGCATCGACGGAGAGGAATCCCGAGAGGCCCCCGAGCTAACTCGCATGGGGACTGGCCTTTCTGAGGCCACCAGAGCGGATCCCTGAGGTCCCATCGCAAGTGAGAGCACCTGCCGCAACTCGAGAAAATCCAGGAGATCTCCCCTCCAGGCGAGATGAGGCCCATTACGTTGAGGCAACTAGGGGGTAATCACACTTTAACTCTGAACTTCAAAGGGTCCTTCACACCCTTGCTGCAACTCAAGAAGTTCCCGAATACCCGTCTCCACTCGAGAGGAAGCACGAGAGTCCCGACCACATCCAGAGGAGCCCCGTTTCCACTCTAGCTCGAGAGGAGGGATCCTTTCCCTGCGTGCTCGGGAAAAATTCCTGGCTTCCCGTCGCATCTCAAAGAGGAGGAGCTCTCCCAGGAAAGGCGAGAGGAACTCCAGGGTCATGCCACCATTCCAGAGTCCCCCAGATGTCTCAGTCCATTCCAGGGAAACCTGTTTTCCCTGCACTCTTATGACTTTCAAGCAGAGGATCGACTCACACCATGGTGGCACGTGGGACAGCCATGTGGGAAGCCTCGTGGGAACCTCGTGGGAAACGCCTCGAGGGAAGCCCAGATCCCTGATCCCGCGGAAGGGAAGCGTGACACTGCTCTGCAGCTCGGAGAACGCGCACGTGCATGCCCCATCGAGATGAGGACTGACTCCCCTGGGGAGACACCAGAAGTACCCAAGATCCATGTCAGCCCTGGAGAGGAATCCTCAGGTTCCAGCACCTGACTCAACACAAGTTCTTAGGCCCCAGCATCGACGGAGAGGAATCCGAGAGGACCCAAGCAAACTCGCATAGGAACTGCCTCTTCTTAGGCCACCAGAACGGTCCCTGAGGTCCACATCGTAAGTCTAGAGCACCTGCTGCAACTCGAGAAAATCCAGGAGTTCTCCCCTCCAGGCGAAATGAGGCCCATTTCCACTGAGCATCTCGAGCTAATCACACCTAACCTCTGGAACTTCCAAAGGTCCTTCACACCCTTGCTGCAATCAAGAAGTTCCCCGCATACCCGCTCCACCGAGGAAACACGAGAGTCCCGCCCACATCTAGAGGAGCCCCGTTCCGCCTCCTAGCTCGAGAGAGGATCCTTTCCCTGCGTGGTCGGAAGAATTCCGGCGTTCCCGTAGCATCTCAAGAGGAGGCGCTCTCCACAGGAAAGGCGAGAAGAACTCCAGGGTCGTGCCACGATTCCCAAAGTCCCCAAAAGGTCTCAGTCC
The DNA here is from genome assembly GCF_001704415.2 of Capra hircus. Taxonomy (NCBI): domain Eukaryota; kingdom Metazoa; phylum Chordata; class Mammalia; order Artiodactyla; family Bovidae; genus Capra; species Capra hircus. Next base: position 1,653 of record NW_017193611.1, read on the forward strand.
ATTCCAGGGAAACCTGTTTTCCCTGCACTGCCTCGACTTTCAAGCCGAGGATCGACTCACAGCACGGTGGCACGTGGGACAGCCTTGTGGGAAAGCCTCGTGGGAAAGCCTCGTGGGAAAGCCTCGAGGGAAAGCCACAGATCCCTTCATACACCCAGAGGGAAGCGTGACACTGCTCCTACAGCTCGGAAGGAAAGAGCACGTGCTTTCCCCCCACTCGAGACGAGGACTGACTCCCCTGGGGAGACTCCAGAAGTACCCCAAGATCCATGTCAGCACTGGAGAGGAATCCTCAGGTTCCGGCACTGACTCCACACAAGGTCTTAGGCCCCGGCATCGACGGGAGAGGAATCCCGAGAGTCCCCCGAACAACTCGCATGGGGAATGGCCTTTTCTGTGGCCACCAGAGCGGCGTCCCTGAGGTCCCCGTCCTAAGTGGAGAGCACCTGCCGCAACTCGAGAAAATCCAGGAGGTTCTCCCCTCCAGGTGAGATGAGGCCCATTTCCGCTGAGGCGTCTCGAGGCTATTCACACCTAACCTCTGGAACTTCCAAAGGGTCCATCACACCGTTGCTGCAACTCAAGAAGTTCCCCGACATACCCGTCTCCACTCGAGAGGAAGCACGAGAGTCCCGCCCACATCCAGAGGAGCCCCCGTTTACGCCTCCTAGCTCGAGAGGAGGGATCCTTTCCCTGCGTGGTCGGGAAAGAATTCCCGGCGTTCCCGTCGCATCTCAAGAGGAGGCGCTCTCCACAGGAAAGGCGAGAGGAACTCCAGGGTCGTGCCACCATTCCCAGAGTCCCCCAGATGTCTCCGTCCATTCCAGGGAAACCTGTTTTTCCTGCACTGCCTCGACTTTCAAGACGAGGATCGACTCACACCTTGGTGGCACGTGGGGACAGCCCTTTGGGAAAGCCTCGTGGGAAAAGCCTCCTGGGAAAGCCTCGAGGGAAAAGACACAGATCCCTTTGATCCACGCGAATTGAAGCTCGACACTGCTCCTACAGCTCGGGAGGAAAGCGCACGTGCATGCCCCCACTCGAGACGAGGACTTACTGCCCTGGGGAGACTCCAGAAGTCCCCAAGATCCATGTCAGCACTGGAGAGGAATCCTCAGGTTCCGGAACTGACTCCACACAAGGTCTTAGGCCCCGGCATCGAAGGGAGAGGAATCCCGAGAGGCCCCCGGGCAACTCGCATGGGGAATGTCCTTTCCTGAGGCCACCAGAGCGGGTCCCTGAGGTACCCGTCGTAAGTCGAGAGCACCGGCTGCCAACTCGAGGAAATCCAGGAGGTTCTCCCCTGCAGGCGAGATGAGGCCCATTTCCGCTGAGGTCTCACTAGACTAATCACACCAAACCTCTGGAACTTCCAAAGGGTCTTTCACAACCTTGCTGCAACTCAAACAAGTTCCCCAAGATGCCCATCTCCACTCTAGAGGAAGCCACTAGAGTCCCGCCCACATCCAGAGGAGCCCCGTTTCCGCCTCCTAGCTCGAGAGGAGGGGATCCTTCCCTGCGTGTTCCGGCAAAAGAATTCCCGGCGTTCCCGTCGCATCTCAAGAGGAGGCGCTCTCCACAGGAAAGGCGAGAGGATCTCCAGGGTCGTGCCACCATTCCCAGAGTCCCCCAGATGTCTCAGGTCCATTCCAGGGAAACCTGTTTTCCCTGCACTGCCTCGACATTCAAGCCGAGGATCGACTCACATCACAGTGGCACGTGGGACAACCATGTGGCAAAGCCTCGTGTGAAAGCCTCCAGGGAAAGCCACAGATCCCTTGATCTACGCGAAGGGAAGCGTGACACTGCTGCTACAGTTCGGAAAGAAATTGCACGTGCATGCCCCCACTCGAGACGAGGACTGACTCCCCTGGGGAGACTCCAGGAGTACCCCAAGATCCATGTCAGCCACTGGAGAGGAATCCTCAGGTTTCCGGCACCGACTCCTCACAAGACCTTAGGCCCCGGCATCAACGGGAGAGTAATCCCGAGAGGCCCCGAGCAACTCTCATGGGGACTGGCCTTTCCTGAGGCCACCAGAGCGGGTCCCTGAGGTCTCCGTCGTAAGTCGAGAGCACCTACCGCAACTCGAGAAAATCCAGGAGGTTCTCCTCTCCAGGCTAGATGAGGGCCCATTTGCGCTGAGGCGTCTCGAGGCTAATCACACGTAACCTCTGGAACTTCCAAGGATCTTTCACACCCTTGCTGCAACTCAAGAAGTTCCCCGACATACCCGTCTCCACTCGAGAGGAAGCACGGGAGTCCCGCCCACTTCCAGAGGAGCCCCGTTTCCGCTTCCTAGCTCGAGAGGAGGGATCCTTTCCCTGCGTGGTCGTGAAAGATTTCCGGCGTTCCCGTCGGCATCTCAAGAGGAGGCGCTCTCCACAGGAAAGGCGAGAGGAACTCCAGGGTCGTGCCACATTCCCAGAGTCCCCCAGATGTCTCAGTCCATTCCAGGGAAAACTGTTTTCCGTGCACTGCCTCGACTTTCAAGCCGAGGATCGACTCACACCACGGTGGCACGAGGGACAGCCCTGTGGGAAAGCATCGTGGAAAAGCCTCCTGGGAAAGCCTCGAGGCCAAAACCACAGATCCCTTGATCCACGCGAAGGGAAGCGTGACACTGCTGCTTCAGCTCGGGAGGAAAGCGCACGTGCATGCCACCACTTAGAGGAGGACTGACTCCCCTGGGTAGACTTCAGAAGTACCCCAAGATCCATGTCAGCAATGGAGAGTAATTCTCAGGTTTTGCCACAGACTCCACATAAGATCTTAGGCCCGGCTTCGACGGGGGAGAGGAAACCCGAGAGGCCCCCGAGCAACTCGCATGGGGACTGGCCTTTCGTGAGGCCACCAGAGCGGGTCCCTGAGGTCCTCCGTCGTAAGTCGAGAGCACCTGCCGCAACTCGAGATAATCCACGAGGTTCTCCCCTCCAGGCGAGGTGAGCCCCATTTCGCTGAGGTGTCTCGAGGCTAATCACACCTAACCTCTGGAACTTCCAAATGGTCCTTCACACCCTTGCTGCAACTCAAGAAGTTCCCCGACATACCCGTCTCCACTCGAGAGGAAGCACGTGAGTCCCGCCCACATCCAGAGGAGCCCCGTTTCAGCCCCCTAGCTCTAGAGGAGGGATCCTTTCCCTGCGTGGTCGGGAAAGAATTCCCGGCGTTCTCGTCCCATCTCAAGAGGAGGCGCTCTCCACAGGAAAGGCGAGAGGAACTCCAGGGTCGTGCCACCATTCCCAGAGTCCCCCAGATGTCTCAGTACATTCCAGGGAAACCTATTTTCCCTGCACTACCTCGACTCTCAAGCCGAGGATCGACTCACAACACCGTGGCACGTGGGACAGCCCTGTGGGAAAGCCTCGTGGGAAACCCTCATGGGAAAGCCTCGAGGGAAAGCCACAGATCACTGAATTCACTCGACGGGAAGCCTGACACTGCTGGTAAAGATCGGGAGGAAAGGGCACGTGCAAGCCCCCACTCGAGACGAGGAATGACTCCCCTGGGGAAACTCCAGAAGTACCCCAATTTCCATGTCAGCACTGGAGAGGAATCCTCAGGTTCCGGCACGGGACTCCACACAAGGTCTTAGGCCCGGCATCGACGGGAGAGGAATCCCGAAAGGCCCCCATGCAACTCGCTTGGGGACTGTCCTTTCCTAAGGCCACCAGAGCAGGTCCCTGAGGTCCCCGTCGTAAGTCGACAGCACCTGGCCGCAACTCGAGAAAAATCCAGGAGATTCTCCCCGCCAGCCGAGATGAGGCCCATTTCCGCTGAGGCGTCTCGATGTTAATCACACCTAACATCTGGAACTTCCAAAGGGTCCTTCACACCCTTGCTGCACCTCAAAGAAGTTCCCCGACATTACCCGTCTCCACTCGAGAGGAAGTACGAGTGTCCCGCCCTCATCCAGAGGAGCCCCATTTACGCCTACTAGCTCGAGAGAAGGGACCCTTTCCTTGTGTGTTCGGGTAAAAAATTCTCGGTGTTCCCGTCGCAACTCAAGAGGAGGCACTCTCCACAGGAAAGGCGAGAGGAACTCCAGGGTCGTGCCACCATTCCCAGAGACCCCCAGATGTCTCAGTCCATTCCAGGGGAAACCTGTTTTCCCTGCACTGCTTCGACTTTCATGCCGAGGAACGACTCACACCACGGTGGCACGTGGTACAAAACCTGTGGGAAGCCTCGTGGGAAAGCCTCGAGGATAGCCACAGATCCCTTGATCCACGGGAAGGGAAGCGTGAATCTGCTGCTTCAGCTCGGGAGGAAAGCGCACATGCATGCCCCCACTCGAGACGACGAAAGACTCCCCTGTGGAGACTCCAGAAGTAGCCCAAGATTCATGTCAGCACGGGAGAAGAATCCTCAGGTTCCGGCACCGACTCCACACAAGGTCTTAGGCCCCGGCATCGACGGGAGAGGAATCCCGAGAGGCCCCCGAGCAACTCGCATGCGGACTGGCCTTTCCTGAGGCCACCAGAGCGGGTCCCTGAGGTCCCCGTCGTAAGTCGAGTGCACCTGCCGCAACTCGAGAAAAATCCAGGAGGTTTTCCCCTCCAGGCGAGATGAGGCCCATTTCCGCAGAGGCGTCTCGAGCTAATCACACCTATCCTCTGGAACTTCAAAGGGTCATTCACACCCTTGCTGCAACTCAAGAAGTTCCCCGACATACCAGTCTCCACTTGAGAGGAAGCAGGAGAGTCCCGCTCACATCCAGAGGAGCCCGTTTCCGCCTCCTAGCTCGAGAGGAGGGATCCTTTCCTTGCGTGGTCGAGAAAGATTTCCCGGCGTTCCCGACCATCTCAAGAGGTGGCGCTCTCCAGAGGAAAGGCGAGAGGAACTCCATGGTCGTGCCACCAATCCAGAGTCCCCCAGATGTCTCAGTCCATTCCAGGGAGACCTGTTTTCCCTGCACGCCTCGACTTTCAAGCGAGGATCGACTAACACCACGGTGGAACGTGGACAGCCCTGTGGGAAATCCTCGTGGGAAAGCCTTGTTGGAAAGCATCGTGGGAAAGCCTCGAGGGAAAGCCACTGATACCTGATCCATGCGACTGGAGCATGACACTCCTGCTACAGCTAGGGAGGAAAGCGCAGGTGCATGCCCCACTCGAGACGAGGACTGACTCCCCTGGGGAGACTCCAGAAGTACCCCAAAATCCATGTCAGAACTGCACAGGAAACCTCAGATTCCAGAACGACTCCACACAAGGTCTTAGCCCCCGCATCGACGGGAGAGGATCCGAGAGGCCCGAGCAACTCGCATGGGACTGGCCTTTTCTGAGGCCCCAGAGCGGGTCCTTGAGGTCCCGTCGGAAGTCGGAGGCAACTGCCCTATCTCGAGAAAATTCAGGAGGTTCTCCCCTCCAGGCGAGATGAGCCCATTTCCGCTGAGGCAACTAGGGGGTAAACACACTTAAACTCTGGAACTTCAAAAGGGTCCTTCACACCCTTGCTGCAAATCAAGAAGTTCCCCGACATACCCGTCTCCACTCTAGAGGAATCGGAGAGTCGCGTCCATATCCAGAGTGGCCCCGTTTCCGCCTGCTAGCTCGAGAGAGGGATCCTTCCCTGCGTGGTCGAGAAAGAATTCCTAGCGTTCCCGTCGCATCTCAAGAGGAGGCGCTCTCCACAGGAAAGCGAGAAAACTCCAGGATCAGGCCCATTCCAGAGTCCCCAGATGTCTCAGTCCATTCCAGGAAACCTGTTTTCCCTGCACTGCCTTGCCTTTCAAGCCGAGGATCGACTCACACCACGGTGGCACGTGGGACAGCCCTGTGGGAAAGCCTCCTGGGAAAGCCTCGTGGGAAAAGCCTCCTGGGAAAGCCTCGAGGGAAAGCCACAGATCCCTGATCACGCGAATGGAACCGCCGACACTGCTGTTACAGCTCGGGAGGAAAGCGCACGTGCATGCCCCACTCGAGACGAGGACTGACTCCCCTGGGAGACTCCAGAATGACCCAAGATCCATGTCAGCACTGGAGAGGAATCCTCAGGTCCGGCACTGCTCCAACAAGGTCTTAGGCCCCAGCATCGACGGGAGATGAATCCCGAGAGGCCCCGATCAACTCGCATGGGCACTGCCTTTCCTGAGGCCACCAGAGCGGTCCCTGAGGTCCCCGTCGTAAGTGAGAGCACCTACCGCAACTCGAGAAATCCAGGAGTTTCTCCCCTCCAGGCGAGATGAGGCCCATTTCCGCTGAGGCGTCTCCAGGCTAATCACATCTAACATCTGGAACTTCCAAGGGTCCTTCACACCCTTGCTGCAACTCAAGAAGTTCCGCGACATACCCGTCTCACTCGAGAGGAAGCACGAGAGTCCCGCCCACATCCAGAGGAGCCCCGATTCCACCTTTTAGCTCGAGAGGTTTGATCCTTTCCCTGCGTGGTCGGGAAAGAATTCGCAGCATTCCCGTCGAATCTCAAGAGGAGGCGCTCTCCAGAGGAAAGGCGAGAGGAACTCCAGGGTCGTGCCACCATTCCCAGAGTCCCCCAGATGTCTCAGTCCATTCCAGGGAAACCTGTATTCCCTGCACTGCCTCGACTTTCAAGTCGAGGATCGACTCACACCACAGTGGCACGTGGTACAGCCCTGTGGGAAAGCCTCGTGGGAAAGCCTCGAGGGAAAGCCACAGATCCCTTGATCCATGTGAAGGGAAGCGGGACACTGCTGCTACAGCTCCGGAGGAAAGCGCACGTGCATGGCCCCACTCGAGACGAGTACTGACACCCCTGGGGTGACTCCAGAAGTACCCCAAGATCCATGTCAGAAGTGGAGAGGAATCCTCAGGTTCCGGCACCGACTCCAACCAAGGTCTTAGGCCCCTGCTTCGACGGGAGAGGAATCCCGAGAGGCCCCCAGAGCAACTCGCATGGGGACTGGCCTTTCCTGAGGCCACCAGAGCAGGTCCCTGAGGTCCCCATCGTAAGTCGAGAGCACCTGCCGCAACTCCAGAAAATCCAGGAGGTTCTCCCCTCCAGGTGAGATGAGGCCCATTTCCGCTGAAGCAACTAGGGGTAATCACACTTAAACTCTGGAACTTCCAAAGGGTCCTTCGCACCCTTGCTGCAACTCAAGAAGTTCCCCGACATACCCGTCTCCACTCTAGAGGAATCGGAGAGTCCCGTCCATATCCAGAGTGGCCCCGTTTCCGCCTGCTAGCTCGAGAGGAGGGATCCTTTCCCTGCGTGCTCTGGAAAGAATTCCCGGCGTTCCCGTCCCATCTCAAGAGGGGCGCTCTCCACAGGAAAGGGAGAGGAACTCCAGGGTCCTGCCACCATTCCCAGAGTCCCCCAGATGTCTCCGTCCATTCCAGGGAAACCTGTTTTCCCTGCACTGCGTCGACTTTCAAGCGAGGATCGACTCACACCACGTGGCACGTGGGACCGCCCTGTGGGAAAGCCTCGTGGGAAAGCCTCGTGGGAAAGCCTCGAGGGAAAGCCACAGATCCCTTGATCCACGCGAATGGAAGTGCGACACTGCTGCTACAGCTCGAGGAAAACGCACGTGCATGCCCCACTCGAGACGACTGACTCCAATGGGGAGACTCCAGAAGTACCCAAGATCCACGTAAGCACTGGAGAGGAATCCTCAGGTACCGGCACCCACTCCGCACAATATCTTAGGCCCCAGCTTCGACGGGAGAGGAATCCTGAGAGGGTCCCCTGGCAACTCCATAGGGACTGGCCTTTCCTGAGAAACCAGAGCGGGTCCCTGAGGTCCCCGTCGTAAGTCGAGAGCACCTGCTGCAACTCGAGAACATTCAGGACGTTCTCCCGTCCAGGCGAGATGCGGCCCATTTCCGCTGAGGTGTCTCGAGGCTAATCACACCTAACCTCTGGAATTTCCAAAAGGTCCTTCACACCCTTGCTGCAACTCAAGAAGTTCCCCGACATACCCGTCTCCACTCGAGAGGAAGCACGAAGCCCCACCCACATCGACAGTAGCCCCGTTTCCGCCTCCTACCCGAGAGAGGGATCCTTTCCCTGCTGGTCGGGAAAGAATTCCGGCGTTTCCGTGGCATCTCAAGAGGAGGCGCTCTCCACAGGAAAGGTAGACGAACTCCAGGGTG
>NW_017193612.1:0-9725 GCF_001704415.2 Capra hircus
TTGCGAGTTACTGGGGGCCTCTCGGATTCCTCTCCCGTCGATGCGGCCTAAGACCTTTGTGGAGTCGGTGCCGGAACCTGAGGATTCCTCTCCAGTGCTGACATGGATCTTGGGGTACTTCTGGAGTCTCCCCAGGGGAGTCAGTCCTCGTCTCGAGTGGGGCCATGCAAGTGCCCTTTCCCCCGAGCTGTAGCAGCAGTGTCCGCTTCCCTTCGCGTGGATCAAGGATCTGTGCTTTCCTCGAGGCTTTCCCAGAGGCTTTCCCACAGGGCTGTCCCACGTGCCACCGTGGTGTGAGTCGATCCTCCGCTTGAAAGTCGAGCAGTGCAGGGAAAACAGTTTTCCTGGAATGGACTGAGACATCTGGGGGACTCTGGGAATGGTGGCACGACCCTGGATTCCTCTCGCCTTTCCTGTGGAGATCGCCTCCTCTTGAGATGCGACGGGAACGCCGGGAATTCTTCCCGACCACGCAGGGAAAGGATCCCTCCTCTCGAGCTAGGAGGCGAAACGGGGCTCCTCTGGATGTGGCGGGACTCTCGTGCTTCCTCTCGAGTGGAGACGGGTATGTCGGGAACTTCTTGAGTTGCAGCAAGGGTGTGAAGGACCCTTTGAAGTTCCAGATGTAAGTGTGATTAGCCTCGAGACGCCTCAGCGGAAATGGGCCTCATCTCGCCTGGAGGGAGAACCTCCTGGATTTTCTCGAGTTGCAGGTGCTCTCGACTTATGACGGGGACCTCAGGGCCCGCTCTGGTGGCCTCAGGAAAGGCCAGTCCCCATGCGAGTTGCTCTGGGGCCTCTCGGGATTCCTCTCCCGTCGATGCCCGGGGCCTAAGACCTTGTGTGGAGTCGGTGCCGGAACCTGAGGATTCCTCTCCAGTGCTGACATGGATCTTGGGGTACTTCTGGAGTCTCCCCAGGGGAGTCAGTCCTCGTCTCGAGTGGGGCATGCAGTGCGCTTTCCTCCCGAGCTGTAGCAGCAGTGTCACGCTTCCCTTCGCGTGGATCAAAGGGATCTGGGCTCCCTCGAGGCCTTCCCGAGGCTTTCCCACGAGGCTTTCCACAGGGCTGTCCACGTGCCACCGTGGTGTGAGTCGATCCTCGGCTTGAAAGTCGAGGCAGTGCAGGGAAAACAGGTTTCCCTGGAATGGACTGAGACATCTGGGGACTCTGGGAATGGTGGCACGACCCTGGAGTTCCTCTCGCCTTTTTCCTTTGGAGAGCGCCTCCTCTTGAGATGCGACGGGGAACGCCGGGAAATTCTTTCCCGACCACGCAGGGAAAGGATCCCTCCTCGTCGACCTAGGAGTCGGAAACGGGCCTCCTCTGGATGTGGGCGGGACTCTCGTGCTTCCTCTCGAGTGGAGATGGGTATATCGGGGAACTTCTTGAGTTGCAGCTAGGGTGTGAAGGACCCTTTGGAAGTTTCCAGAGTTTAGGTGTGATTAGCCTCTAGTTGCCTCAGCGGAAATAGGCCTCATCGCGCCTGGAGGGGAGAACCTCCTGGATTTTCTCGAGTTGCGGCAGGTGCTCTCGACTTACGATGGGGACTTCCAGGGACCCGCTCTCGTGGCCTCAGGAAAGGCCAGTCACCATGCGAGTTGCTCGAGGGCCTCTCGGGATTCCTCTCCCGTCGATGCTGGGGCCTAAGACCTTCTGTGGGACTCAGTGCCGGAACCTGAGGATTCCTCTCCAGTGCAGACATGGATCTTGGGAACTTCTGGATTCTCCCCAGGGCAGTCAGTCCTCGTCTCGAGTGGGGGCATGCACGTGCGCTTTCCTCCCGAGCTGTAGCAGTAGTGTCGCGCCTTCCCTTCGCGTTGGATCAAGGGATCTGTGGTCTTTCCCTCGCAAGCTTTCCCACGAGGCTTTCCCACAGGGCTGCTCCCACGTGCCACCGTGGTGTGAGTCGATCCTCGGCTTGAACATCGAGCAGTGCAGGGAAAACAGGTTTCCCTGGAATGGACTGAGACATCTCGGGGGACTCTGGGAATGGTGGCACGACCCTGGAGTTCCTCTCACCTTTCCTGTGGAGGATCGCCTCCTCTTGAGATGCGACGGAACGCCGGGAATTCTTTCCCGACCACGCAGGGAAAGGATCCCTCCTCTCGAGCTAGGAGGCAGGAAACGGGCTCCTCTGGATGTGGGCGGGACATCTCGTGCTTCCTCTCGAGTGGAGACGGGTATGTCGGGAACTTCTTGAGTTGCAGTAAGGGTGTGAAGAACCCTTTGGAAGTTCCAGATGTAAGGTGATGATTAGCCTCGGAGATACCTCAGCGGAAATGGGCCTCATTCTCGCCTGGAGGGGAGAACCTCCTGGATTTTCTCGAGTTGCGGCAGGTGCTCTCGACTTACGACGGGGACCTAAGGGACCCGCTGTGGTGGCCTCAGGAAAGGCCAGTCCCCATGCCGAGTTGCTCTGGGGCCTCTCGGGATTCCTCTCACGTCGATGCAGGCCTAAGACCTTGTGTGGAGTCGTGCCGGAACCTGAGATTCCTCTCCAGTGCTGACATGGATCTTGGGGTACTTCTGGAGTCTCCCCAGGGTGTCAGTCCTCGTCTCGAGTGGGGCCATGCACGTGCGCTTTCCTCCCGAGCTGTAGCAGCAGTGTCACGCTTCCCTTCGCGTGGATCAAGGATCTGTGGCTTTCCCTCGAGGCTTTCCCACAGAGGCTTTCCCACGAGGCTTTCCCACAGGGCTGTCCCACGTGCCACGGTGGTGTGAGTCGATCCTCGGCTTGAAAGTCGAGCAGTGCAGGGAAAACAAGGTTTTCCCTGGAATGGACTGAGACATCTGGGGGACTCTGGCAATGGTGGCACGACCCTGGAGTTCCTCTCGCCTTTCCTGTGGAGAGCGCCTCCTCTTGAGATGCGACGGAACGCCGGGAATTCTTTCCCGACCACGCAGGGAAAGGATCCCTCCTCGAGCTTAGGAGGCGGAAACGGGCTCCTCTGGATAGTGGGCGGGACTCTCGTGCTTCCTCTCGAGTGGAGACGGGTATGTCGGGGAACTTCTTGAGTTGCAGCAAGGGTGTGAAGGACCCTTTGGAAGTTCCAGAGTTTAAGGTGTGATTACCTCCTAGATGCCTCAGCGGAAATGGGCCTCATCTCGCCTGGAGGGGAGAATCTCCTGGATTTTCTCGAGTTGCGGCAGGTGCTCTCGACTTACGATGGGGACTTCAGGGACCCGCTCTGGTTGCCTCATGGAAAGGCCAGTCCCCATGGCGAGTTAGCTCGGGGGCCTCTCGGGATTCCTCTCCCGTCGATGCCAGGGCCTAAGACCTTGTGTGGAGTCGGTGACCGGAACCTGAGGATTCCTCTCCAGTGCTGACATGGATCTTGGGGTACTTCTGGAGTCTCCCCAGGGGAGTCAGTCCTCGTCTCGAGTGGGGGCATGCACGTGCGCTTTCCTCCCGCAGCTGTTGCAGCAGTGTCACGCTTCCCTTCCAAGTGGATCAAGGGATCATGTGGCTTTCCCTCGAGGCTTTCCCACAGGCTTTCCCACGAGGGCTGTTCCCACGTGCCACCGTGGTGTGAGTCGATCCTCGGCTTGAAAGTCGAGCAGTGCAGGGAAAACAGGTTTCCCTGGAATGGTACTGAGACATCTGGGGGACTCTGGGAATGGTGGCACGACCTGGAGTTCCTCTCGCCTTTCCTGTGGAGAGCGCCTCCTCTTGAGATGCGACGGGAACTGCCGGGAATTCTTTCCCGAGCACGCAGGGAAAGGATCCCTCCTCTCGAGCTAGGAGGCGGAATCTGGGCTCCTCTGGATGTGGTCGGGACTCTCGTGCTTCCTCTCGAGTGGAGACGGGTATATCGGGGAACTTCTTGAGATGCAGCAAGGGTGTGAAGGACCCTTTGGAAGTTCCAGAGGTCTAGGTGTGATTAGCCTCAGAACGCCTCAGCGGAAATGGGCCTCATCTCGCCTGGAGGGTAGAACCTCCTGGATTTTCTCGAGTTGCGGCAGGTGCTCTCGACTTACTGACGGGGACCTCAGGGACGCCGCTCTGGTGGCCTCAGGGAAAGGCCAGTTCCCTTGCGAGTTACTTCGGGGGCCTCTCGGGATTCCTCTCCCGTCGATGCCAGGGCCTAAGACCTTGTGTGGAGACGCTGCCGGAACCTGAGGATTCCTCTCCAGTGCAGAAATGGATCTTGGTGTACTTCTGGAGTCTCCCCAGGGGAGTCACTCTAAGTCTCGAGTGGGGGAATGCACGTGCGCTATCCTCCCGAGCTGAAGCAGCAGTGTCACGCTTCCCTTCGCCTGGATCAAGGGATCAGGGGTTTTCCCTCGAGGCTTTACAACGAGGCTTTCCCACGAGGCTTTCCCACAGGGCTGTCCCACGTGCCACCGGTGTGTGAGTCGATCCTCGGCTTGAAAGTCGAGGCAGTGCAGGGAAATCAGGTTTTCCTGGAATGGACTGAGATATCTGGGGGACTCTCGGAATGGTGGCACGGCCCGGAGTTCCTCTCGCCTTTCCTGTGGAGAGCGCCTCCTCTTGAGATGCGACGGGAACGCCGGGAATTCTTTCCCGACCACGCAGGGAAAGGATCCCTCCTCTCGAGCTAGGAGGCGGAAACGGGGCTCCTCTTTATGTGGGCGGGACTCTCGAACTTCCTCTCGAGTGGAGACGGGTATGTCGGGGAACTTCTTGAGTTGCAGCAAGGGTGTGAAGGATCCTTTGGAAGTTCCAGAGGTTAGGTGTGATTAGCCTCGAAACGCCTCAGGGGAAATGGGCCTCATCTCGCCTGGAGGGGAGAACCTCCTGGATTTTCTCGAGTTGCGGCAGGTGCTCTCGACTTACGACGGGGACCTCAGGGACCCGCTCTTGTGGCCTCAGGAAAGGCCAGTCCCCTTGCGAATTGCTAGGGGGCCTCTCAGGATTCCTCTCCAGTCCATGCCGGTTCCTAAGACCTTGTGTTGAGTCGGTGACGGAACCTGAGGATTCCTCTCCAGTGCTGACATGGATCCTGGGTACTTCTGGAGTCTCCCCAGGGGAGTCAGTCCTCTTCTCGAGTGGGGGCATGCACGTGCCATTTCCTTCCGAGCTGTAGCAGCAGTGTCGCGCTTCCCTTCGCGTGGATCAAGGGATCAGGGGCTTTCCCTCGAGGCTTTCCCATGAGGCTTTCCCACAGGGCTGTCCCACGTGCCACCGTGGTGTGAGTCGAACCTCGGCTTGAAAGTCGAGGCAGTGCAGGGAAAACAGGTTTCCCTGGAATGGATTGAAAAATCTGGGGTCTTTGGGAATGCTGGCACGACCCTGGAGTTCCTCTCGCCTTTCCTGTGGAGAGCGCCTCCTCTTGAGATGCGACGGGAACGCGGGAATTCTTTCCCGAACAGGCAGGGAAAGGATCCCTCCTCTCGAGCTAGGAGGCGGAAACGGGGCTATTCTGGATATGGGCGGGATTCTCGTGCTTCCTCTCGAGTGGAGACGGGTATGTCGGGGAACTTCTTGAGTTGCAGCAAGGGTGTGAAGGACCCTTTGGAAGTTCCAGATGTTAGATGTGATTAGCCTCGAGATACCTCAGCGGGAATGGGCCTCATCTCGCCTGGAGGGAAGGACCTCCTGGATTTTCTCGAGTTGCGGCAGGTGCTCTAGACTTACGACGGGGACCCCAGGGACCCGCTCTGGTGGCCTCAGGAAAGGCCAGTCCCCATGCGAGTTGCTCGGGGGCCTCTTGGGTTTCCTCTCCCGTCGATGCCAGCGCCTAAGATCTTGTGTGGAGACGCTGCCAGAACATGAGCATTCCTCTCCAGTGCAGAAATGGATTTTGGTGTACTTCTGGAGTCTCCCCAGGGGAGTCACTCTTCGTCTCGAGTGGGGGCATGCACGTGCGCTTTCTTCCCGAGCTGAAGCAACAGTGTCACGCTTCCCTTCGCTTGGATCAATGGATCTGTGGCTTTCCCTCGAGGCTTTCCCACAAAGCTTTCCCACGAGGCTTTCCCGCAGGGCTGTCCCACGTGCCACCGTGGTGTGAGTCGATCCTCGGCTTGAAAGTCGAGGCAGTGCAGGGAAAACAGGTTTCCCTGGAATGGACTGAAACTTCTGGGAGACTCTGGGAATCGAAGCACGACCATGGAGTTCCTCTCCCCTTTCCTGTGGAGAGCGCCTCCTCTTGAGATGCGACGGAATGCCGGGAATTCTTTCCCGACCACGCAGGGAAAGGATCCCTCCTCTGGAGCTAGGAGGAGGAAACGGAGCTCCTCTGGATGTGCGGGGAACTCTCATGCTTCCTCTCGAGTAGAAACGGGTATGTCGGGGAACTTCTTGAGTTGCAGCAAGGGTGTGAAGGAATCTTTGGAAGTTCCAGATGTTAGTTGTGATTAACCTCCAGACGCCTCAGCGGAAATGGGCCTCATGTCGCCTGGAGGGGAGAACCTCCTGGATTTTCTCGAGTTGCGGCAGGTGCTCTCGACTTACGATGGGGACCTCTGGGACCCGCTCTGGTGGCCTCAGGGAAGGCCAGTCCCCATGCGAGTTGCTCGGGGTTCTCTCGGGATTCCTCTCCCGACGATGCCGGGGCTTAAGACCTTGTGTGGAGTTGGTGCCTGAACCTGAGGATTCCTCTCCAGTGCTGACATGGATCTTGGGGTACTTCTGGAGTCTCCCCAGGGGAGTAAGCCCTCGTCTCAAGTGGGGGCATGCACGTGTGCTTTCCTCCCGAGCTGTAGAAGCAGTGTTGCATTTCCCTTCGCGTGGATCAAGGGATCTGTGGCTTTCCCTCGAGGCTTTCCCACGAGGTTTTCCCACGAGCCTTTCCCACAGGGCGGTCCCACGTGCCGCCTTGTTGTGAGTCGATACTCGGCTTGAAAGTCGACGCAGTGCAGGGAAAACAGGTTTCCCTGGAATGGACTGAGACCTCTGGGGGACTCTGGGAATGGTGACACGACCCTGAAGTTCCTCTCCCTTACCTGTGGAGAGCGCCTCCTCTTGAGATGCGTCGGAAACGCCTTGAATTCATTCCCTACCACGCAGGGAAAGGATCCCTCCTCTCGAGCTAGGAGGCGGAAACGGGGCTCCTCTGGATGTGGGCGGGACTATGGAGCTTCCTCTCTACTGGAGACGGGTATGTCGGGGAACTTCTTGAGTTGCAGCAAAAGTGTGAAAGACCCTTTGGAAGTTCCAGAAGTTAGATTTGATTAGCCTCGAGACGCCTCAGTTTAAATGGGCCTCATCTCTCCTGGAGGGGAGAACCTCCTTGATTTTCTCGAGTTGCGACAGGTGCTCTCGACTCACGACGGGGACCTCAGGGACACGCTCTGGTGGCCTCAGAAAAGGCCAGTCCCCATGCGAGTTGCTCGGGGGCCTCTCGGGATTCCTCTCCCGTCGATGCCGGGGCCTAAGATCTTGTGTGGCGTCGGTGCCGGAATCTGAGTATTCCTCTTCAGTGCTGACATGCTTCTTGGGGTACTTATGGAGTCTCCCCAGGGGAGTCAGTCCTCGTCTCGAGTGGGGGCATGCACGTGCGCTTTCCTCCCGAGCTGTAGCAGCAGTGTCGTAATTCCCTTTGCGTGGATCAAGGGTTCAGGGGCTTTCCCTCGAGGCTTTCCCACGAGGCTTTCCCACGAGGCTTTCCCAAAGGGCTGTCCCACGTTCCACCGTGGTGTGAGTCGGTCGATCCTCGGCTTGAAAGCAAAGGCAATGCAGGGAAAACAGGTTTCCCTGGAATGGACTGAGACATCTGGGGGACTCTGCGAATGGTGGCACCACCCTGGAGTTCCTCTCGCCTTTCCTGTGGAGAGCACCTCCTCTTGAGATGCGACGGAACCGCCGGGAATTCTTTCCCGACGACGCAGGGAAAGGATCCCTCTTCTCGAGCTGGGAGTCGGAAAAAGGGCTCCTCTGGATTGGACGGGACTCTCGTGCTTCCTCTTGAGTGGAGACGGGTTATGTCGGGGAACTTCTTGAGTTGCAGCAAGGGTGTGAAGGACCCTTTGGAAGATCCAGAGGTTAGGTGTGATTAGCATTGGGGACGCCTCAGAGGAAATGGGCCTCATCTCCCCTGGAGGGGAGAACCTCCCTCATTTTCTCTAGATGGTGCAGTGTTTCTCGCGTTACGACGGGGACCTCAGGGACCCGCTCTGGTGGCCTCAGGAAAGGCCAGTCCCCATGCGAGTTGCTTGGGGCCTCTCGGGATTCCTCTCCCGTCGATGCCGTGGCATTAGACCTTGTGTGGAGTCGTGCCGGAAACCGTGAGGATTCCTCTCCAGTGCTGACGGATCTTGGGTACTTCTGGAGTCTCCCCAGGGGAGTCAGTCGTCGTCTCGAGTGGGGGCATGCACGTGCGTTTTCCTCTCGAGCTGTAGCAGCAGTGTCAAACTTCCCTTCGGTTGATCAAAGCAACTGTGGCTTCCCTCGAGGCTTTCCCACGAGGCTTTCACAAGAGGCTTTCCCACAGGGCTGTCCCACGTGCCACCGTGGTGTGAGTGGATCCTCGTCCTGAAAGTCGAGGCAGTGTAGGGAAACAGGTTTCCCTGGAATGAACTGAGACATCTGGGGGACTCTGGGAATGGTGGCACGATCCTGGAGTTCCGCTCCCCTTTCCTGTGGAGAGTGCCTCCTCTTGAGATGCGACGGGAACGCCGGAATTATTTCCCAAACATGCAGGTAAAGGATCCCTCCTCTCGAGCTAGGAGGCGGAAACGGGTTCCTCTAGATATGGGCGGGACTCTCGTGCTTCCTCTCGAGTGGAGACGGGTATGTCGGCGAAATTCTTTAGTTTTAGCAAGTGTGTGAAGGACCCTTTGGAAGTTCCAGAGGTTAGTGTGATTAGCCTCGAGACGTCTCAGCAGAAATGGGCCTCATCTCGCCGGGAAGGGAGAACCTCCTGGATTTTCTCGAGTTGCGGCAGGCACTCTCGACTTACGACGGGCTCCTCAGGGACCAGCTCTGGTGGCCTCAGGAAAGTCCAATCCCCATGCTAGTTGCTCGGGGGGCCTTTCGGGATTCCTCTCCATCGATTCCCAGGCCTAAGACCTTCTCTCGTGTCCGGAACCTGAGGATTTCTCTCCAGTGCTGACATGGATCTTGGGGTACTTCTGGAATAGCCCCAGGGGAGTCAGTCTCGTCTTGAGTGGGGGCATGCACGTGTGCTTTCCTCCGAGCTGTATCAGCAGTGTCACACTTCCCTTCCCGTGGATCAAGGAATCTGTGGCTTTCCCTCGAGGCTTTCCCAGGAGTCTTTCCCAAGAGGCTTTCCCACAGGGCTGTCCCACGTGCCACCGTGGTGTGATTCGATCCTCGGCTTGAAAGTCGAGGCAGTGCAGGGAAAACAGGTTTCCCTGGAATGGACTGAGACATCTGCGGGACTCTGGAATGGTGGCACGACCCTTGAGTCCCTCTCGCCTTTCAGGTGGAGAGCGCCTCCTCTTGAGATGCAATGGGAACGCCGGGAATTCTTTCTCGACCCTGCAGGGAAAGGATCCCACCTCTCGAGCTAGGAGGGCGGCAACGGGGCTCCCCCTGGATGTGGGCGGGACGCTCGTGATTCCTTCTCGAGTGGAGACATGGTATATCGGGGAACTTCTTGAGTTGCAGGAAAGTGTGAAGGACCCATTGGAAGTTCCAGAGGGTAGGTGTGATTAGCCTCGAAACGCCTCAGCAGAAAGGAGCCTGACCTCGCCTGGAGGGGAGAACCTCCTGGATTTTCTCGAGTTGCTGCAGGTGCTCTCGACATACGACGGGTATCTCAGGACCCACTCCCTGCGCTGCATCAGGAAAGGCCAGT
>NW_017193613.1:0-9724 GCF_001704415.2 Capra hircus
TCCCCAGATGTCTCAGTCCATTCCAGGGAAACCTGTTTTCCCCTGCACTGCCTCGAATTTCAAGCGAGGATCGATTCACACCACAGTGGCACGTGGGACAGCCTTGTGGGAAAGCCTCGTGGGAAAGCCTCGAGGGAAAGCCACAGATCCCTTGATCACGCGAAGGAAGCGCGACACTGCTGCTACAGTTCGAGGAAAGCCCAGTGCATGCCCCCACACGAGACGAGGACTGACTCCCCTGGGAGACTCCAGAGGTTCCCCAAGATCCATGTCAGCACTGGAGGGAATCCTCAGGTTGCAGCAACGACTCCACACAAGGTCTTTAGGCCCGGCATCGACGGGAGAGGAATCCCGAGAGGCCCCCGAGCAACTCGCATGGGGACTGACCGTTCCTGAGGCCACCAGAGCGGGTCCCTGAGGTCCCCGTCGCAAGTCGAGAGCACCTTCTGCAACCGAGAAAATCCAGGAGGTTGTCCCTCCAGGCGAGATGAGGCCCATTTCCAATGAGGCGTCTCGAAGCTAATCAAAACTAACCTCTGGAACTTCCAAAGGGTCCGTCACACCCTTGCTGCAACTCAAGAATTCCCCCGACATACTCGTCTCCACTCGAGAGGAAGAACGACAGTCCCGCCCACATCCAGAGGAGCCCCGTTTCTGCCTCCTAGCTCGAGAGGAGGGATCCTTTCCCTGCGTGGTCGGTCAAGTATTCCCGGCGTTCCGGTCGCATCTCAAGAGGAGCCGCTCTCAACAGGAAAGGCGAGAGGAACTCCAGGGTCGTGCCACCATTCCCAGAGTCCCCCAGATGTCTCAGTCCTCTGCATGGAAACCTGTTTTCCCTGCACTGCCTCCACTTTCAAGCCGAGGATCGACTCACACCACGGTGGCACGTGGGACAGCCTTGTGGGAAAGCCTCGTGGGAAAGCCTCGAGGCAAAGCCACAGATCCCTTGATCCACGCGAAGGGAAGCGCGACACTGCTGCTACAGCTCGGGAGGAATGCACACGTGCATGCCCCCACTCGGGACGAGGACTGACTCCCCTGGGGATTCTCCAGAATACACCAAGATCCATGTCAGTACTGGAGAGGAATCCTCAAGTTCCGGCACCCACTCCACACAAGATCTTAAGCCCCGGCATCGACGGGAGAAGAATCCCGAGAGGCCCCCAAGCAACTCGCATCGGGACTGGCCTTTCCTGAGGCCACCAGAGCTGGTCCCTGATGTCCCCGTCGTAACACGAGAGCACCTGCCTCAACTCGAGAGTATCGAGGAGGTTCTCCCCTCCAGGCGAGATGAGGCCCATTCCGCTGAGGCATCTCGAGGCTAATCACACCGAAGCTCTGGAACTTCCAAAGGGTCCTTCACACCCTTGCTGTAACTCAAGAAGTTCCCCGACATACCAGTCTCCACTCGAGAGGAAGCACGAGAGTTCTGCCCACATCCAGAGGAGCCCCGTTTCCGCCTCCTAGCTCGAGAGGAGGGATCCTTTCCCTGCGTGGTCGGGAAAGAATTCCGGCCTTCCTGTCGCATCTCAAGAGGAGGCGCTCTCCACAGGAAAGGCGAGAGGAACTCCAGGGTCGTGCCACCATTCCCAGAGTCCCAAAGATGTCTCAGTTAATTCCAATGAAAACTGTTTTCCCTGCACTGCCTCGACTTTCAAGCCGAGGATCGACTCACACCACGCTGGTACGTGGGACAGCCCTGTGGGAAAGCCTCGTGGGAAAGCCTCTTGGGAAAGCCTCGGAGAGAAAGCCACAGATTCCTTGATCCACGCGAAGGGAAATGTGACACTGCTGCTACAGCTCGGGAGGAAAGTGCACGTGCATGCCCCCACTCGAGACGAGGACTGACACCCCTGGGGAGACTCCAGAAGTACCCCAAGATCCATGTCAGCACTGGAGAGGAATCCTCATGTTCCGGAAACGAATCCACACAAGGTCTTAGGAACCGGCTTCGACAGGAGAGGAATCCGGAGAGGCCCCCGAGCAACTCGCATGGGGTCTGGCCTTTCCTGAGGCCACCAGAGCGGGTCCCTGAGGTCCCCGTCGTCAGTCGAGAGCACCTGCCGCAACTCGAGAAAATCCAGGAGGTTCTCCCCTCCAGGCGAGATGAGGCCCATTCCCGCTGAGGCGTCTGGAGGCTAATCACACCTAACCTCTGGAACTTCCAAAGGGTCCTTCACCTCCTTGCTGCAACTTAAGAAGTTCCCCGACATACCCGTCTCCACTCGAGAGGAAGCACGGGAGTCCCGCCCACATCCAGAGGAGCCCCATGTCCGCCTCCTAGCTCGAGAGGAGGGATCCTTTCCCTGCGTGGTCGGGAAAGAATTCCCGGCCTTCCCGTCGCAATTCAAGAGGAGGCGCTCTCCACAGAAAAAGCGAGAGGAACTCCAGGGTCGTGCCACCATTCCCAGAATCCCCCAGATGTCTCATTCCATTCCAGGGAAACCTGTTTTCCCTGCACTGCCTCGACTTTCAAGCCGAGGATCGACTCACACCACGGTGGCACGTGGGACAGCCCTGTGGGAAAGCCTCGTGGGAAAGCCTTGAGGGAAATCCACAGATCCCTTGATCCACTCGACAGGAAGAATCAAACTGCTGCTACAGCTCGGGAGGAAAGCGCACGTGCATGCCCCCACTCGAGACGAGTACTGACTCCCCTGGGGAGACACCAGAAGTACCCCAAGATCCATGTCAGCACTTGAGAGGAATCCTCAGGTTCCGGCAGCGACTCCTCACAAGGTCTTAGGCCCCGACATTGACAGGAGAGGAATCCCGAGAGGCCCCCGAGCAACTCGCATGGGCAGAGACCTTTCCTGAGGCCACCAGAGCGGGTCCCTGAGGTCCCCGTCGTAAGTCGAGAGCACCTGCCGCAACTCGAGAAAATCCAGGAGGTTCTCCCCTTCAGGCGAGATGAGGCCCATTTCCGCTGAGGCGTCTCGAGGCTAATCACACCTAAGCTCTGGAACTTTCAAAGGGTCCTTCACACCCTTGCTGCAACTCAAGAAGTTCCCCCACATACCGTCTCCACTCCAGAGGAAGCACGAGAGTCCCGCCCACATCCAGAGGAGCACCGTTTCCGCCTCCTAGATTGAGAGGAGGGATCCTTTCCCTGCGTGATCGGGAAAAATTTCCCGGCGTTCCCGTCGCATCCCAAGAGGAGGCGCTCTCCACAGGAAAGGCGAGAGGAATTCCAGGGTCGTGACACCATTGCCAGAGTCCCACAGATGTCTCCGTGCATTCAAGGGAAACCTGTTTTCCCTACACTGCCTCGGCTTTCAAGCCGAGGATCGACTCACACCACGGTAGCACGTGGGACAGCCCTGTGGGAAAGCCTCGTGGGAAAGCCTCTTGGGAAAGCCTCGTGGGAAAGCCTCGAGTGAAAGCCACAGATCCCTTGATCCACGCGAAGGGAAGCGTGACACTGCTCCTACAGCTCGGCAGGAAAGCCCAAGTGCATGCCCCCAATCTGACGAGGACTGACTCCCCTGGGGAGACTCTAGAAGTACCCCTAGATCCATGTCAGCACTGGAGAGGAATCCTCAGATTCCGGCAACGACTCCACACAAGGACTTAGGCCCCGGCATCAACGGGAGAGGAATCCTAAGAGGCCCCCGAGCAACTCGCATGGGGACTGGCCTTCCCTGAGGCCACCAGAGCGGGTCCCTGTGGTCCCCGTCCTACGTGGAAAGCACCTGCCGCAACTCGAGAAAATCCAGGAGGTTCTCCCCTCCAGGCGAGATGAGGCCCATTTCCGCTGAGGCGTCTCGAGGCTAATCACACCTAACCTCTGGAACTTCCAAAGGGTACTTCACACCCTTGCTGCAACTCAAGAAGTTCCCCGACATACCCGTCTTCACTCGAGAGGAAACACGAGAGTCCCGCCCACATCCAGAGGAGCCCCGTTTCCGCCTCATAGCTCGAGAGGATTGATTCTCTCCCTGTGTCGTCGGGAAAGGATTCCTGGCATTCCCGCGCATCTGAACAGGAGGCGTTCTCCACAGGAAAGGCGAGAGGAAATCCAGGGTCGTGCCACCATTCCCAGAGTTCCCCAGATGTCTCAGTCCATTCCAGGGAAACCTGTTTTCCCTGCACTGCCTCGAATTTCAAGCCGAGGATCGATTCACACCACAGTGGCACGTGGGACAGCCTTGTGGGAAAGCCTCGTGGGAAAGCCTCGAGGGAAAGCCACAGATCCCTTGATCCACGCGAAGGGAAGCGCGACACTGCTGCTACAGTTCGAGAGGAAAGCCCATGTGCATGCCCCCACACGAGACGAGGACTGACTCCCCTGGGGAGACTCCAGAGGTTCCCCAAGATCCATGTCAGCACTGGAGGGGAGTCCTCAGGTTGCAGCAACGACTCCACACAAGGTCTTAGGCCCCGGCATCGACGGGAGAGGAATCCCGAGAGGCCCCCGAGCAACTCGCATGGGGACTGACCGTTCCTGAGGCCACCAGAGCGGGTCCCTGAGGTCCCCGTCGCAAGTCGAGAGCACCTTCTGCAACCCGAGAAAATCCAGGAGGTTGTCCCTCCAGGCGAGATGAGGCCCATTTCCAATGAGGCGTCTCGAAGCTAATCAAAACTAACCTCTGGAACTTCCAAAGGGTCCGTCACACCCTTGCTGCAACTCAAGAATTTCCCCGACATACTCGTCTCCACTCGAGAGGAAGAACGACAGTCCCGCCCACATCCAGAGGAGCCCCGTTTCTGCCTCCTAGCTCGAGAGGAGGGATCCTTTCCCTGCGTGGTCGGTCAAGTATTCCCGGCGTTCCGGTCGCATCTCAAGAGGAGCCGCTCTCAACAGGAAAGGCGAGAGGAACTCCAGGGTCGTGCCACCATTCCCAGAGTCCCCCAGATGTCTCAGTCCTCTGCATGGAAACCTGTTTTCCCTGCACTGCCTCCACTTTCAAGCCGAGGATCGACTCACACCACGGTGGCACGTGGGACAGCCTTGTGGGAAAGCCTCGTGGGAAAGCCTCGAGGCAAAGCCACAGATCCCTTGATCCACGCGAAGGGAAGCGCGACACTGCTGCTACAGCTCGGGAGGAATGCACACGTGCATGCCCCCACTCGGGACGAGGACTGACTCCCCTGGGGATTCTCCAGAATACACCAAGATCCATGTCAGTACTGGAGAGGAATCCTCAAGTTCCGGCACCCACTCCACACAAGATCTTAAGCCCCGGCATCGACGGGAGAAGAATCCCGAGAGGCCCCCAAGCAACTCGCATCGGGACTGGCCTTTCCTGAGGCCACCAGAGCTGGTCCCTGATGTCCCCGTCGTAACACGAGAGCACCTGCCTCAACTCGAGAGTATCGAGGAGGTTCTCCCCTCCAGGCGAGATGAGGCCCATTCCGCTGAGGCATCTCGAGGCTAATCACACCGAAGCTCTGGAACTTCCAAAGGGTCCTTCACACCCTTGCTGTAACTCAAGAAGTTCCCCGACATACCAGTCTCCACTCGAGAGGAAGCACGAGAGTTCTGCCCACATCCAGAGGAGCCCCGTTTCCGCCTCCTAGCTCGAGAGGAGGGATCCTTTCCCTGCGTGGTCGGGAAAGAATTCCGGCCTTCCTGTCGCATCTCAAGAGGAGGCGCTCTCCACAGGAAAGGCGAGAGGAACTCCAGGGTCGTGCCACCATTCCCAGAGTCCCAAAGATGTCTCAGTTAATTCCAATGAAAACTGTTTTCCCTGCACTGCCTCGACTTTCAAGCCGAGGATCGACTCACACCACGCTGGTACGTGGGACAGCCCTGTGGGAAAGCCTCGTGGGAAAGCCTCTTGGGAAAGCCTCGAGAGAAAGCCACAGATTCCTTGATCCACGCGAAGGGAAATGTGACACTGCTGCTACAGCTCGGGAGGAAAGTGCACGTGCATGCCCCCACTCGAGACGAGGACTGACACCCCTGGGGAGACTCCAGAAGTACCCCAAGATCCATGTCAGCACTGGAGAGGAATCCTCATGTTCCGGAAACGAATCCACACAAGGTCTTAGGAACCGGCTTCGACAGGAGAGGAATCCGGAGAGGCCCCCGAGCAACTCGCATGGGGTCTGGCCTTTCCTGAGGCCACCAGAGCGGGTCCCTGAGGTCCCCGTCGTCAGTCGAGAGCACCTGCCGCAACTCGAGAAAATCCAGGAGGTTCTCCCCTCCAGGCGAGATGAGGCCCATTCCCGCTGAGGCGTCTGGAGGCTAATCACACCTAACCTCTGGAACTTCCAAAGGGTCCTTCACCTCCTTGCTGCAACTTAAGAAGTTCCCCGACATACCCGTCTCCACTCGAGAGGAAGCACGGGAGTCCCGCCCACATCCAGAGGAGCCCCATGTCCGCCTCCTAGCTCGAGAGGAGGGATCCTTTCCCTGCGTGGTCGGGAAAGAATTCCCGGCCTTCCCGTCGCAATTCAAGAGGAGGCGCTCTCCACAGAAAAAGCGAGAGGAACTCCAGGGTCGTGCCACCATTCCCAGAATCCCCCAGATGTCTCATTCCATTCCAGGGAAACCTGTTTTCCCTGCACTGCCTCGACTTTCAAGCCGAGGATCGACTCACACCACGGTGGCACGTGGGACAGCCCTGTGGGAAAGCCTCGTGGGAAAGCCTTGAGGGAAATCCACAGATCCCTTGATCCACTCGACAGGAAGAATCAAACTGCTGCTACAGCTCGGGAGGAAAGCGCACGTGCATGCCCCCACTCGAGACGAGTACTGACTCCCCTGGGGAGACACCAGAAGTACCCCAAGATCCATGTCAGCACTTGAGAGGAATCCTCAGGTTCCGGCAGCGACTCCTCACAAGGTCTTAGGCCCCGACATTGACAGGAGAGGAATCCCGAGAGGCCCCCGAGCAACTCGCATGGGCAGAGACCTTTCCTGAGGCCACCAGAGCGGGTCCCTGAGGTCCCCGTCGTAAGTCGAGAGCACCTGCCGCAACTCGAGAAAATCCAGGAGGTTCTCCCCTTCAGGCGAGATGAGGCCCATTTCCGCTGAGGCGTCTCGAGGCTAATCACACCTAAGCTCTGGAACTTTCAAAGGGTCCTTCACACCCTTGCTGCAACTCAAGAAGTTCCCCCACATACCGTCTCCACTCCAGAGGAAGCACGAGAGTCCCGCCCACATCCAGAGGAGCACCGTTTCCGCCTCCTAGATTGAGAGGAGGGATCCTTTCCCTGCGTGATCGGGAAAAATTTCCCGGCGTTCCCGTCGCATCCCAAGAGGAGGCGCTCTCCACAGGAAAGGCGAGAGGAATTCCAGGGTCGTGACACCATTGCCAGAGTCCCACAGATGTCTCCGTGCATTCAAGGGAAACCTGTTTTCCCTACACTGCCTCGGCTTTCAAGCCGAGGATCGACTCACACCACGGTAGCACGTGGGACAGCCCTGTGGGAAAGCCTCGTGGGAAAGCCTCTTGGGAAAGCCTCGTGGGAAAGCCTCGAGTGAAAGCCACAGATCCCTTGATCCACGCGAAGGGAAGCGTGACACTGCTCCTACAGCTCGGCAGGAAAGCCCAAGTGCATGCCCCCAATCTGACGAGGACTGACTCCCCTGGGGAGACTCTAGAAGTACCCCTAGATCCATGTCAGCACTGGAGAGGAATCCTCAGATTCCGGCAACGACTCCACACAAGGACTTAGGCCCCGGCATCAACGGGAGAGGAATCCTAAGAGGCCCCCGAGCAACTCGCATGGGGACTGGCCTTCCCTGAGGCCACCAGAGCGGGTCCCTGTGGTCCCCGTCCTACGTGGAAAGCACCTGCCGCAACTCGAGAAAATCCAGGAGGTTCTCCCCTCCAGGCGAGATGAGGCCCATTTCCGCTGAGGCGTCTCGAGGCTAATCACACCTAACCTCTGGAACTTCCAAAGGGTACTTCACACCCTTGCTGCAACTCAAGAAGTTCCCCGACATACCCGTCTTCACTCGAGAGGAAACACGAGAGTCCCGCCCACATCCAGAGGAGCCCCGTTTCCGCCTCATAGCTCGAGAGGATTGATTCTCTCCCTGTGTCGTCGGGAAAGGATTCCTGGCATTCCCGCGCATCTGAACAGGAGGCGTTCTCCACAGGAAAGGCGAGAGGAAATCCAGGGTCGTGCCACCATTCCCAGAGTTCCCCAGATGTCTCAGTCCATTCCAGGGAAACCTGTTTTCCCTGCACTGCCTCGAATTTCAAGCCGAGGATCGATTCACACCACAGTGGCACGTGGGACAGCCTTGTGGGAAAGCCTCGTGGGAAAGCCTCGAGGGAAAGCCACAGATCCCTTGATCCACGCGAAGGGAAGCGCGACACTGCTGCTACAGTTCGAGAGGAAAGCCCATGTGCATGCCCCCACACGAGACGAGGACTGACTCCCCTGGGGAGACTCCAGAGGTTCCCCAAGATCCATGTCAGCACTGGAGGGGAGTCCTCAGGTTGCAGCAACGACTCCACACAAGGTCTTAGGCCCCGGCATCGACGGGAGAGGAATCCCGAGAGGCCCCCGAGCAACTCGCATGGGGACTGACCGTTCCTGAGGCCACCAGAGCGGGTCCCTGAGGTCCCCGTCGCAAGTCGAGAGCACCTTCTGCAACCCGAGAAAATCCAGGAGGTTGTCCCTCCAGGCGAGATGAGGCCCATTTCCAATGAGGCGTCTCGAAGCTAATCAAAACTAACCTCTGGAACTTCCAAAGGGTCCGTCACACCCTTGCTGCAACTCAAGAATTTCCCCGACATACTCGTCTCCACTCGAGAGGAAGAACGACAGTCCCGCCCACATCCAGAGGAGCCCCGTTTCTGCCTCCTAGCTCGAGAGGAGGGATCCTTTCCCTGCGTGGTCGGTCAAGTATTCCCGGCGTTCCGGTCGCATCTCAAGAGGAGCCGCTCTCAACAGGAAAGGCGAGAGGAACTCCAGGGTCGTGCCACCATTCCCAGAGTCCCCCAGATGTCTCAGTCCTCTGCATGGAAACCTGTTTTCCCCTGCACTGCCTCCACTTTCAAGCCGAGGATCGACTCACACCACGGTGGCACGTGGGACAGCCTTGTGGGAAAAGCCTCGTGGGAAAGCCTCGAGGCAAAGCCACAGATCCCTTGATCCACGCGAAGGGAAGCGCGACACTGCTGCTACAGCTCGGAGGAATGCACACGTGCATGCCCCCACTCGGGACGAGGACTGACTCCCCTGGGGATTCTCCAGAATACACCAAGATCCATGTCAGTACTGGAGAGGAATCCTCAAGTTCCGGCACCCACTCCACACAAGATCTTAAGCCCCGGCATCGACGGCGAGAAGAATCCCGAGAGGCCCCAAGCAACTCGCATCGGGACTGGCCTTTCCTGAGGCCACCAGAGCTGGTCCCTGATGTCCCCGTCGTAACACGAGAGCACCTGCCTCAACTCGAGAGTATCGAGGAGGTTCTCCCCTCCAGGCGAGAGATGAGGCCCATTTCCGCTGAGGCACCTCGAGGCTAATCACACCGAAGCTCTGGAACTTCCAAAGGGTCCTTCACAACCCTTGCTGTAACTCAAGAAGTTCCCCGACATACCAGTCTCCACTCGAGAGGAAGCACGAGAGTTCTGCCCACATCCAGAGGAGCCCCGTTTCCGCCTCCTAGCTCGAGAGGAGGGATCCTTTCCCTGCGTGGTCGGGAAAGAATTCCGGCCTTCCTGTCGCATCTCAAGAGGAGGCGCTCTCCACAGGAAAGGCGAGAGGAACTCCCAGGGTCGTGCCACCATTCCCAGAGTCCCAGATGTCTCTGTTC
>NW_017193614.1:0-9724 GCF_001704415.2 Capra hircus
TTAAAAATATGTGGAGACTCTCAGTTAGGCAAAATAATTAATAACCCAGAGTTTCCATTCTAACATTCGAGATTGACCATGGAGTGAGCTTCCCTAGTGAGCCTGTAATTCCCAAAATTTAGAAATTGATGAATTTCTTGGAGATGATAAAACCATATGGCATTTGAAACAAACGTACTCTTTAGGAATGAATTAATATTGACCTTCTACAAAGTATTAATAGATATATTTTGCATTATATCACAAGTCATTTTGGAAGTATAAGCCTATATATACTAAAGCTTTAAAAATAGATCTCTATTCAGAACAACTTTCAAATTCATTCACAAGTTAGTCAGTATTAAAAATTCTCAATAAATATTATATTAATGATTAATTTATCAGGAGAATGATTCATAAACCACTGACATTTAAAACCACACAATTAATGAGTTATGACACACTGTTTTTCAAAGTTCTTCAGAGAGTTCAAAGAAATTACTGTTTCTATTTTCCCCAACATTGAAGTAAGAGTAGAAATAAAATCAATTCCATGGAGGATCTAATGCAGAATGGGGTGGATTTGCCTGACCACGCTGAGCTGGACTATGAATCCATGACCAGAATAGAAATCAACGTGTGGTATGCATGACAACTTGAAAAAGTCGAGCTATGAACTGAGCTAAACTGTGAAAGAAGATGGGAATCAGGATTAAACCAAGATGTTATCAAGAACACATGACTTAAAGAGATGAAAAAAATTTATAAGCATTTTCTAGCCTAGGAAGGTAGTTTTCTCTTGTAATTTGTGATCTTGTAATATATAGAGAGTGTAAAGGCACAGTTAATAGCAAAAATTCTAGGTCTGGTACTGTTTTGTTGGAGGAGAGTGAGATCTTAGGAACTCTTAGCTTAAATTTAATAGGGTGGAATAAGAGGGATTCTTAAAAGGGCTACAGTAATATCTCTAGAATCAAGCACTTCTGATAACTCTTAAAACTTTAATTTACCTTCCTGGAAAGGAATCATTAGCACACTCTCAGAAACCTTATTTTTAGATTTTAATAACAGGAAGATTGATTTCCATCAAATTATCATCTTAAAGAGATGGTAGGTAATGATCTCTGGGGAGTCCCTGGGGAACTCTCAAAATAGAATAGGTAGCCAATTATAATGCCACATATCAACTTTATCACATTCATTCTTTTATTCCATCCTCTTTTTTCTGTAACATGTTGGTGTTTTGGATTTTGCTTGTTTTAATTTTCCATTCAGAGGTAATCACCATCAACATTTGGTATCTAGTTTTTTTTCCATCAGCTTTAAAAGAAAAAAGAATCGTTCTATATAACCTACTTTTTATCATAAACACTGTTACCTTTTCCACAGCTATTTATTTATTTATATGCCTATTTATTATTGAGCAATCTTGCTTCCTCCATTGTACTTTCTTTCACTAATTAGTAACTTGGTGGGCAACATTTTATGTTTGCTGATGCAACTATCTAGGAACATATATACATGCATGCATGCTCAATTGCTCAATCATGTCTGACTCTTTGAGACCCCATGGACTGTAGCCTGCTAGGCCTCTGTCCATGGAATTTTCCAGGCAAGAATACCAGAGTGAGTTGCTTCTTCCTATTCCAGGGAGGGACAGAATTGTCATTAAAAATATTATTATATTCACTTTTGTGAATCATACTTTTTAAAAAAACATTCATTGTGTCTGTACAAGAAACTGAAAATCTTTGGACAACATCCTCTGTGACTTTCATATTTTGTAATCTAGAAGTTCAGGAAAGAGTTCTCAGTAACAATTTGATATAAATAATGGATGGAACAAAATATCAAGAAAAAATTCTCTAAAGATTTAGATTTCTTATTTGTGCAGAAATTTTAGAAAATGGCATACAAAAGTTCACATCAGATAAAACAAGTTACTTTTGAGAAGGAAAATTTTTGGAACTAGGAGACATTTTTTTTTTCCACATTAAAATCACATTACTTGGCAGCTTATTGAGAAGCATGAAACAATGGCTCCAATAATAAAATATTTAACTTTCAGGAGGAATAATGCATCAGGCAAGATGCAATTTTAGTGCCAATCTCCTTTCAGCAAGCCTTCAATCCTTCCTAACATTTTAGTATCTTTTTAAGTAGAATGTGTATTCATTTAGAGTTTGGCTTATCAACTGCAGCACTATTAAAATTTTGGATTGAATGCTTACTCTACGTAGGAGGCTGCCATCTGTGTATTCTAGGATGCAGCATTAGCTGCACTCTTGGCCTTTATTCACTAGATTCCGGGACCAGCCCACAGCCATAACAATCAGAGATGGCTGCAGACATTACCAAACATCCTCAGGATGGCAGGAAGGGAGGTGAAATTCCCCCTTGTTGATAACCACTGATTTAAGGTCGTCATAATCTATATCTGCCTTTCCTCAGAAAAGCATAGATTTTCTTTTTGTCTTATTTCCCAATTACCTTTTTGCTATTCCATGACTCTCCATTATATTTTGACTCATTTATCTACCTTTATGAAGTCTGTAAAAAAAAAAAAAAAAAAAAAGATTTGTAGGTATTACACAATAGCTCTTCTTCCTCCTGCTATCTCAGCCCACAATAGGACAAAGAGCTTGAGGGGTGGAAGCAGAGATTAGATTTCCACATCATTCACTCAGTGGACAAGATGTATCTGTGCAGTGCAAAAACTGTATATTATACAAATTTCCCCGGTGCTCTGTTTATATATTGTAACACGGCATTTGTAAAAAGATTATGTAGACTTTAGACATTAATGTCTCTGTAGTGATAACATAATAATGAGTGGTTGTATTCCTAGGTCAGTCTTCAAAAGTTAATTTACCCATAAATTGGTTGAGATGTTTGAATGGTATGCCCTTAAATTCTGGCACCTGGTAACTGGAATCCATGAGTTTTCAAGGAGGAGGTAAAAATAGAAAGAGAGCTGGCTTTCCTTTCCCTGATCCAGTTTGACAAAAAATATTTTAAATCAAAACAGCTTACCTTTGATATCTATGCCATTAATTCAATTCCCTAAAATGTATGTTTATGAAAGCTCTCTGAAATTAATCCATGCTTATTGCATCTTCTTTTCTTAATGGCAACTCAGAACATCCTCCAAATCAATGGGTAAAGATATGACTCATTCCATTTAGCGGCTACACAGTATAGAATAACATATTAGTCATTATTATGTTAATGGTAATTGAAATTGTTTCAGGTTCTTCTACAACTTAAGAATAGTGTTGCAATAACTCTTCTCTCTTTGTAGAGATAGACAGACAGACAGATAAGAGATATAAATAGCACAAGTACTGGTGTTTCACTGCACCCTTTGTATTATATGATACCATACTCTGGAGCTTAATGTAATAACTTGCTAAAGGAAATAAAAATAAAATCATAGACTGTTCCTTTGGTACAATAATTTTCTAAATATTGAATTAAAATTTAAACTTATAGAAAGCATTAACTAAGGCCTTAAAGTCAGGTCTATAAAACCTAAGAGCTACATAAATATCCATACTGGCCATCTCCAGTGGCTTAACCTCATTGAGCATCTGTTCAAACTTCTGTTAATCTTTGATTGGATCTGGCTAAAAAGTAACTTGGCACATATTGCTACAGAAGACACTGGCAACCTTTACCGCATAATGACCAAAAACACTTTAAGAATTCCTTTGCAAAGGAGCTTGCTTGCAGTTAGGTAAGTAAAGTCTCTCCGGGTCTGCAATTGCCCCTTTCCAGTCCTTACGGCTCTGGCTGCCTGTCCCCGGCGGGGGATGGTCTGCAGCCGGCTTTTCCCGTTCCGTCCTTTGTTCTGTGCTCGGTCCTGGCGGTGTCTTATGTTCGAGCTTTCACGTGTAGCTATCCCACAGTCTGGTTTGCTAGCCCAAGTTAGATTGTTCTGGTTGCGCGTGGGGCGTTCCTGCCCGATTCTTACAAAGCTCTGCAGCCCGCGCCTCCCGCGCGTCCCTGCCCTGCCCCACTTCCCAGTGGTGGATGCAGGCGTCTGTGCTGCTTTTCCACTGGGGGAGTTACTGTTGGGCTTGTAATCTGTTGGTTTTAATTATT
This sequence comes from Capra hircus, assembly GCF_001704415.2. NCBI lineage: Eukaryota > Metazoa > Chordata > Mammalia > Artiodactyla > Bovidae > Capra > Capra hircus. The sequence goes on from NW_017193614.1 coordinate 4,084, forward strand.
TATCTATTTTTCCTTCCTGTTATGTTGCCCTCTGTGTTTCCAAGGTTCGCCACAGACTCGGCAGGGAGAGTGTTTCCTGGTGTTTGGAAACCTCTCTTCTTAAAATTCCCTTCCCGGGACGGGCTTCCCTTCCCGGGACGGAGCTCCCTCCCACCTCCTTTGTCTCCTTTTCGTCTTTTATATTTTTTCCTACCTGTTTTTGAAGACAATGATCTGCTTTTCTGGTTGCCTGAAAAGACAGCCTTCTGAATGGAGAAAATAATAGCAAATGAAGCAACTGACAAACAACTAATCTCAAAAATATACAAGCAACTTCTGCAGCTCAATTCCAGAAAAATAAACGACCCAATCAAAAAATGGGCCAAAGAACTAAATAGACATTTCTCCAAAGAAGACATACGGATGGCTAACAAACACATGAAAAGATGCTCAACATCACTCATTGTTAGAGAAATGCAAATCAAAACCACAATGAGGTACCACTTCACACCAGTCAGAATGTCTGCGATCCAAAAATCTGCAAGCAATAAATGCTGGAGAGGGTGTGGAGAAAAGGGAACCCTCCTACACTGTTGGTGGGAATGCAAACTAGTACAGCCACTATGGAGAACAGTGTGGAGATTCCTTAAAAAATTGCAAATAGAACTACCTTATGACCCAGCAATCCCACTGCTGGGCATACACACTGAGGAAACCAGAATTGAAAGAGACACATGTACCCCAATGTTCATCGCAGCACTGTTTATAATAGCCAGGACATGGAAACAACCTAGATGTCCATCAGCAGATGAATGGATAAGAAAGCTGTGGTACATATACACAATGGAGTATTACTCAGCCGTTAAAAAGAATTCATTTGAATCAGTTCTGATGAGATGGATGAAACTGGAGCCAATTATACAGAGTGAAGTAAGCCAGAAAGAAAAACACCAATACAGTATACTAACACATATATATGGAATTTAGGAAGATGGCAATGACGACCCTGTATGCAAGACAGGAAAAAAGACACAGATGTGTATAATGGACTTTTGGACTCAGAGGGAGAGTGAGAGGGTGGGATGATTTGGGAGAATGGGAATTCTAAACATGTATACTGTCATGTAAGAATTGAATCGCCAGTCCATGTCTGACGTAGGGTGCAGCATGCTTGGGGCTGGTGCATGGGGATGACCCAGAGAGATGTTGTGGGGAGGGAGGTGGGAGGGGGGTTCATGTTTGGGAACGCATGTAAGAATTAAAGATTTTAAAATTAAAAAAAAAAAAAAAAAAAAAAGAATTCCTTTGGCAGTGTGTAAAAAACGGTTTGTGAATTTTATTTTTTTAATTTTTATTTTTTTATATATAAAGTAATTAATTTTATTTATTTATCAGTCACATGGTGTGGCATGTGAGATCTTCATTCTTTGCTGCTGCTGCTAAGTCACTTCAGTCGTGTCCGACTCTGTGTGACCCCATAGACGGCAGCCCACCAGGCTCCCCCGTCCCTGGGATTCTCCAGGCAAGAACACTGGAGTGGGTTGCCATTTCCCTCTCCAATGCGTGAAAGTGAAAAGTGAAAGTGAAGTCGCTCAGTCATGTCCGACCCTAAGCGACCCCATGGACTGTAGCCTTCCAGGCTTCTCTGTCCATGGGATTTTCCAGGCAGGAGTACTGGAGTGGGTGCCATTGCCTTCTCCACAGTTTGTGAATTTTAAAGCTAATATTTTTTGATAAGCTTACTTTTCCTCTTATATATCTTCAAAATCATCCGTGGACCTATAACAAATATGCATATCTTAGTAGATTTGCATAAGTGTATAGAGTAGATCCATTCAGAAATAAAACCTCTAGGCTAACACCATGTTAAAAAAACAGAGCTATCAATTAAGTCTGCAAGTAAAACTGAATTGGGAGAGTTGGAATCTAGTTAAAGATTCATTGTTCATTAGTCCTGGAAACTTAGAGCAAAGTTTTTCAGCTAGTCTGACACTCAATCTCCTTACCTGTGTGATGGGCTGTAAAACTGTCAACAAGATTGTTGAAACGATGAATTGAAATAATGTATATAATAGTCCCAGAAAACTGTAAAACTGTCATTGAATAAATAAGGAAAATCAAGTAGCCTGAAGCAGGTTATAGGACAATGCAATGCCTATGCATATTTTTCTTCTCTTTAACTAAGTTACTTATTTTTTCTCCACTAAATACTGAATAATAAGAGCTGCTAAAGTCATTTCAGTCATGTCCAACTCTGTGCGACTTCATAGACAGCAGCCCAACAGGCTCCCCCGTCTCTGGGATTCTCCAGGCAAGAACACTGGAGTGGGTTGCCATTTCTTCTCCAATGAATGAAAGTGAAAAGTCAAAATGAAGTCGCTCAGTCGTGTCCGACTCCTAGGGACCCCATGGAGTGCAGCCCACCAAGCTCCTCCATCCATGGGATTTTCCAGCAGGAGTACTGGAGTGGGTTGCCATTGCCTTCTCCAAATAATAAGAGCTATCTGTTACCAAATGTTTAACTTTAAGACCAGCAATTTGCTAGGTGCTTTCAACATGTTATATTATTGAAACCTCATAACAGCTCTATGAAGTTGAAATTAATATTCCCTTTTTATAAAGCAGAGACTCTGAGTTTAAGGGATACCCAAAATGACTACCAGAAAAAAGTTGGAGCTGTAATTTGAACCCAAATCTGTCTGACTTTAAGTTCCTAGTTCTTTCCACTATATCACATAATAAACAAGGGCTTAAAAACAAGCACAAAAAACTTTGCTCCTAGGACAAGGTTTATCTCTTGTCTAAGGCTGACTTCTGTCTTGCTGTTTCATGGATACCTATTAATCACTAACATTCAGTTCTAATGTAGACTTTTCAGCCTCTGATGTTTTATCACGAACTCCCTTTCATCAGCTGGTGATGGTAATGAACACAGCTGCCATACTCTTATCTGTGTGCTGTTGAAAACCCCAAGGAATGCTAAATACAGTCAATCATTCATCACTTCCCTGGATGAGTCTTCAAATGTTAGCTGAAGAAAGACAACATGTTTATTCCGTAATAATCCTCAAGTACAGGAAATAGAATAATTTTCTTTTGGTGGCATGGCATTCACATTCAAAAGCCTGCCAAAGCATTTTACCACTTTCAAAGGAAAACCTCCTTAGCCATGAGTTATGGTAGCCGCTATATTTCCCATATATATGAATCACAAGCTGGAATCAAGATTCTGGGAGAAATATCAACAACCTCAGATATGCAGATGATACCACTTTAAAAGCACAAAGTGAAGACAGCCTATTGATGAGGGTGAAAGACGAGAGTGAAAAAGGTTGGCTTAAAACTCAACATTCAGGGGGAGAGGGAAAGATGGCGGAGGAATAGGACGGCAAGACCACTTTCTCCCTCACAAATTCCTCAAAAGAACATTTCAACGCCGAGCAAACTTCACAAAACAACTTCTGTAGGCTGGCAGAGGACATCAGGCACCAAAAGCAGATCATTGTCTTCAAAAACAGGTAGGAAAAAATATAAAAGACGAAAAGGAGACAAAGGAGGTGGGGAGGGAGCTCCGTCCCGGGAAGGGAAGCCCGTCCCGGGAAGGGAATTTTAAGAAGAGAGGTTTCCAAACACCAGGAAACACTCTCCCTGCCGAGTCTGTGGCGAGCCTTGGAAACACAGAGGGCAACATAACAGGAAGGAAAAATAGACAAATAATTAAAACCAACAGATTACAAGCCCAACAGTAACTCCCCCAGCGGAAAAGCAGCGCAGACGCCTGCATCCGCCATTGGAAAGCGGGGGGCAGGGCAGGGACGCGCGGGAGGCGCGGGCTGCAGAGCTTTGTAAGAATCGGGCAGGAACGCCCCACGCGCAACCAGAACGATCTAACTTGGGCTAGCAACCAGACTGTGGGATAGCTACACGTGAAAAGCTCGAATATAAGACACCGCCAGGACCGAGCACAGAACAAAGGACAGAACGGGAAAAGCCGGCTGCAGACCATCCCCCGCCGGGGACAGGCAGCCAGAGCCGTAAGGACTGGAAAGGGGCAATTGCAGACTCGGGACCTAACTGCAAGCAAGCTCCTTTGCTAAGACTTCTGGGGTGCTGGACAGTCACAATCTACTGCACGGGGTGCGCCAGCGTCCGCCCAGAAAGCTGAGCAGCAGCGGCAGAAAAGGTGACAAGCCGCGGCGATCGCGCTCGCCAAACTCCTGAGCTACTCGGACTGGGAAGGGCACAAAGCGCAGTTCCAGCCGAATCTGTGCCTCTGAGGGCTGCCTGAGCGCCGAACCTGAGCGGCTTGGACCGGGGAAGTGCACGCAGCCTAGGGCCGGCCCCAGACGGTTCCCGGCTGAGCATCCTAGAGCTGGAGCGGTTTGTGCGCCGCGAGAAAGGACAGGTCAAGCCGGGCAGAGATACTGCGTGCACACGACAGTGCTATTTGTTAGCAGCAGCCCCCTCCTCACAGCGCAACTAAACTAGTGAGCCTAAAAAGCCAGCAAACAGAAGAAGTTAACAGAGGGAACCACCTTGGAAGTGATCCCACACGGGCCCATTACACCAGAAAGGGCCAGATATTTTTAAAAATCATTCCTTTTTTTTTTTTTTTGCTTTTTTTTCTAACTTTTTTTTAATTGTTAAGTCTTCTATTTCCCCTCTAATTTTTATTTCTATAACCTATTATTACTATATTTTTTGTTTGTTTTAAAAAGACTTTTTTTTTTTTTTTTTTTTTTTTAAGGCAAACACCATATACAGTCTTTGGATGGTTGTTGATGGCTTTTTTTTTTTTTTTTTTTGTTTGTTTGTTTTTTTTTAATAATTCTTTTTCTTTCTTTTTTTTTTTTCTTTCTTTCTTCTTTTTCCTTCTGCTTCTCTCTAATATTGTATCTTTGAAAATCCAACCTCTACTCTAGATTTTTAATCTTTGCTCTTAGGTTTTTGTGGTCAATTTTGTACATTTAAAAACCCAAACTTCACTATCCCAGTTTACCTGAGAGCGAGATTACTGGCTTTGACCACTCTCTCCTCCTCTGGACTCTCCTTTTTCTCCACCAGGTGGCCTCTGTCTCTTTTCTCCCCCATCTCTCCTCTATCCAACTCTGTGAATCTCTGTGTGTTCCAGACAGGTGGAGAACACCTAAGGAACAGGTTACTGGCAGGATTTGTCTCTCTCCTACTCATTCCTCTCTCTGATCCTCCTGGTCACCTCTGTCTACTTCCCTCTCCTCTTCCCCGTATAACTCTGTAAATACTTAGTGGAACTTGGTTTCGGTCGTAGGTTGAAGGCATTAGATGGGTCTATTGCCTTAATGTTCCCTGAATTCAAGAGTTCTCTAACTGTTTTCAGGCTTTGGATATTAAGCCTCCTGCTTCTGGTTTTCAGTTTTATTTTACCATGGTAGCCTCTTAGACCTTCTCCATCCTATACAGCACTGATGATTAACAAACATCTAGGTTAAGATGAAAAGTTTTCCACATTGAGGGACACTCAGGAGGGTTCACTGAGTTATAAGGAGAGAGAAGATGGAGGGGGTCGGCTGGTTAGAGTAACTTGGAATGTAGATGCGGCGTTGAGATCAAAAGAGAGAGAGCAACGCTTATGCAGTATGTCACTTCCTTATGTGCGATCTTTATAGCTGGAGCCCGCTCAGAG
>NW_017193615.1:0-9724 GCF_001704415.2 Capra hircus
GGCTCCTCCAGCAGGTCTTGCCTCAGGGGCTGCTTCCCCTGAGTTGGGGCTGTGGGCAGGAACCCAGACACGCAGGATCAGGCCCCAAACACCTGCACATGTCTCTGCTGGGGAGGAGAGTGCTAGGGAACCTACGTCTGTCATACACTTTCTGGGCACCCAAGGAATCAGCCTCCGTGTGTGCGGGGCTGAAAACCCCAGCCAGGGGCCCTGGGAGCCTGGTGCTCTCGTGCGGCGCTGATTCTAGGCGGCCTAGAAACCGCTGGAGGAGCCCTGCAGTTGCCCTTCCCTTCCCTCTGACAGAGCTCTCACTGCTGAAGCCCTTGGCAGTGTGCAACCCACCACCCCCTAAGCCCTCCCAACGACGCCTGGCACCTATGTGCAAAGGCAAGGCAGGATTGGAGCTGAGGCAAGGAAGGCACCAGTGGCGTCTCCCAGGCTCGCTCAGACAGCTCCTTCCTGGGGAGGGAGCCTAAAAGCAAGGCAAGTCTGGGCAAGGCGAGCCCCCGGCGAGCAGCCTCGCGCCAGAAACTCTGCCAGATCGGGGCTCTGAGCAGAGCTAGAGCTCTGCCGTACTGGAGGCCACTTAGCTCCGTGCAAGCAGGGCTTTCCTCTTGACTGGGCTCGGCTGCCTCCTCTTCTCCCGAGGAGGCTCGCTACACTGCTGGCTGTGCTCTCGCCTATCAGGCGGGCGCGCAGGGCTCCTCCAGCAGGTCTTGCCTCAGGGGCTGCTTCCCCTGAGTTGAGGCTGTGGGCGGGAACCCAGACACGCAGGATAAGGCCCCAACCACCTGCACATGTCTCTGCTGGGGAGGAGAGTGCTAGGGAACCTACGTCTCTCACACACTTTCTAGGCACCCACGGAGTCAGCCTCTGGGAGTGTGGGGATGCAAAACCCAGCCAGGGGCCCTTGGAACCTGGTGCTCTCCGTGCGGAGCTTTGTCTGGGCGGCCAAGGAACCGCTGAAGGAGCCCTGCTGTTGCCCTTCGCTTCCCTCTGACAGAGCTTTCACTGCTGGAGCCCTTGGCAGTGTGCAACCCACCAGCCCCTAAGCCCTCCTCAAGGACGCTTGGGACCTAAGTGCAAAGGCAAGGCAGGGGTAGAGCTGAAGCCAGGAAGGCGCCAGTGGCGTTTCCGAGCCTCACACAGCCTGCTCCTTCCTGGGGAGGGAGCCTTAAAGCAAGGCAAGTCTGCGCAAGGCTCGCCTATGGCAGAGCATCTTGGTGCCAGGAACTCTGCCAGATCGGGCCTCTGAACAGAGCTAGAGATCTGCCGTACTGGAGTCGCACTTAGCTTCGTGTAAGCAGGGATTTCAGCTTGACGGGGACTTGCTGCCTCCTCTTCCCCCGAGGAGGCTCGCTTCCCTGCTGGCTGTGCACTCGCCTATCAGGCGGGGGCGCAGGGCTCCTCCAGCAGGTCTTGCCTCAGGGGCTGCTTCCCCTGAGTTGGGGCTGTGGGCAGGAACCCAGACACGCAGGATCAGGCCCCAAACACCTGCACATGTCTCTGCTGGGGAGGAGAGTGCTAGGGAACCTACGTCTGTCATACACTTTCTGGGCACCCAAGGAATCAGCCTCCGTGTGTGCGGGGCTGAAAACCCCAGCCAGGGGCCCTGGGAGCCTGGTGCTCTCCGTGTGGCGCTGAATCTGGGCGGCCAAGCAACCGCTGGAGGAGCCCTGCAGTTGCCCTTCCCTTCCCTCTGACAGAATTCTCACTGCTGGAGCCCTTGGCAGTGTGCAACCCACCAGCCCCTAAGCTCTCCTTAAGGAGGACTGGGACCTAAGTGCAAAGGCAAGGCAGGATTGGAGCTGAGGCAAGAAAGGCGCCAGTGGCGACTCCCAGGCTCCTGCTGCCTGCTCCTTCCTGGAGAGGCAGCCTAAAAGCAAGGCAAGTCTGGGCAAGGCTAGCCCCCGGCAGAGCAGCCTCGCGCCAGGAACTCTGCCAGATCGGGGGGCTCTGAGCAGAGCTAGAGCTCTGCCGTACTGGAGGCGCACTTAGCTCCGTGCAAGCAGGGCTTTCAACTTGACGGGCTGGGCTGCCTCCTCTTCCCCCGAGGAGGCTCGCTTCCCTGCTGGCTGTGCACTCGCCTATCAGGCGGGGGGCGCAGGGCTCCTCCAGCAGGTCTTGCCTCAGGGGCTGCTTCCCCTGAGTTGGGGCTGTGGGCAGGAACCCAGACACGCAGGATCAGGCCCCAAACACCTGCACATGTCTCTGCTGGGGAGGAGAGTGCTAGGGAACCTACGTCTGTCATACACTTTCTGGGCACCCAAGGAATCAGCCTCCGTGTGTGCGGGGCTGAAAACCCCAGCCAGGGGCCCTGGGAGCCTGGTGCTCTCGGTGCGGCGCTGATTCTAGGCGGCCTAGAAACCGCTGGAGGAGCCCTGCAGTTGCCCTTCCCTTCCCTCTGACAGAGCTCTCACTGCTGAGCCCTTGGCAGTGTGCAACCCACCACCCCCTAAGCCCTCTCCCAACGACGCCTGGCACCTAAGTGCAAAGGCAAGGCAGGATTGGAGCTGAGGCAAGGAAGGCACCAGTGGCGTCTCCCAGGCTCGCTCAGACAGCTCCTTCCTGGGGAGGAGCCTAAAAGCAAGGCAAGTCTGGGCAAGGCGAGCCCCCGGCCGAGCAGCCTCGCGCCAGAAACTCTGCCAGATCGGGGCTCTGAGCAGAGCTAGAGCTCTGCCGTACTGGAGGCCACTTAGCTCCGTGCAAGCAGGGCTTTCCTCTTGACTGGGCTCGGCTGCCTCCTCTTCTCCCGAGGAGGCTCGCTACACTGCTGGCTGTGCTCTCGCCTATCAGGCGGGCGCGCAGGGGCTCCTCCAGCAGGTCTTGCCTCAGGGGCTGCTTCCCCTGAGTTGAGGCTGTGGGCGGAACCAGACACGCAGGATAAGGCCCCAACCACCTGCACATGTCTCTGCTGGGAGGAGAGTGCTAGGGAACCTACGTCTCTCACACACTTTCTAGGCACCCACGGAGTCAGCCTCTGGGAGTGTGGGGATGCAAAACCCAGCCAGGGGCCCTTGGAACCTGGTGCTCTCCGTGCGGAGCTTTGTCTGGGCGGCCAAGGAACCGCTGAAGGAGCCCTGCTGTTGCCCTTCGCTTCCCTCTGACAGAGCTTTCACTGCTGGAGCCCTTGGCAGTGTGCAACCCACCAGCCCCTAAGCCCTCCTCAAGGACGCTTGGACCTAAGTGCAAAGGCAAGGCAGGGGTAGAGCTGAAGCCAGGAAGGCGCCAGTGGCGTTTCCGAGCCTCACACAGCCTGCTCCTTCCTGGGGAGGGAGCCTTAAAGCAAGGCAAGTCTGCGCAAGGCTCGCCTATGGCAGAGCATCTTGGTGCCAGGAACTCTGCCAGATCGGGCCTCTGAACAGAGCTAGAGATCTGCCGTACTGGAGTCGCACTTAGCTTCGTGTAAGCAGGGATTTCAGCTTGACGGGGACTTGCTGCCTCCTCTTCCCCCGAGGAGGCTCGCTTCCCTGCTGGCTGTGCACTCGCCTATCAGGCGGGGGCGCAGGGCTCCTCCAGCAGGTCTTGCCTCAGGGGCTGCTTCCCCTGAGTTGGGGCTGTGGGCAGGAACCCAGACACGCAGGATCAGGCCCCAAACACCTGCACATGTCTCTGCTGGGGAGGAGAGTGCTAGGGAACCTACGTCTGTCATACACTTTCTGGGCACCCAAGGAATCAGCCTCCGTGTGTGCGGGGCTGAAAACCCCAGCCAGGGGCCCTGGGAGCCTGGTGCTCTCCGTGTGGCGCTGAATCTGGGCGGCCAAGCAACCGCTGGAGGAGCCCTGCAGTTGCCCTTCCCTTCCCTCTGACAGAATTCTCACTGCTGGAGCCCTTGGCAGTGTGCAACCCACCAGCCCCTAAGCTCTCCTTAAGGAGGACTGGGACCTAAGTGCAAAGGCAAGGCAGGATTGGAGCTGAGGCAAGAAAGGCGCCAGTGGCGACTCCCAGGCTCCTGCTGCCTGCTCCTTCCTGGAGAGGCAGCCTAAAAGCAAGGCAAGTCTGGGCAAGGCTAGCCCCCGGCAGAGCAGCTCGCGCCAGGAACTCTGCCAGATCGGGGCTCTGAGCAGAGCTAGAGCTCTGCCGTACTGGAGGCGCACTTAGCTCCGTGCAAGCAGGGCTTTCAACTTGACGGGGCTGGGCTGCCTCCTCTTCCCCCGAGGAGGCTCGCTTCCCTGCTGGCTGTGCACTCGCCTATCAGGCGGGGGCGCAGGGCTCCTCCAGCAGGTCTTGCCTCAGGGGCTGCTTCCCCTGAGTTGGGGCTGTGGCAGGAACCCAGACACGCAGGATCAGGCCCCAACCACCTGCACATGTCTCTGCTGGGAGGAGAGTGCTAGGGAACCTACGTCTGTCATACACTTTCTGGGCACCCAAGGAATCAGCCTCCGTGTGTGCGGGGCTGAAAACCCCAGCCAGGGGCCCTGGGGAGCCTGGTGCTCTCGGTGCGGCGCTGATTCTAGGCGGCCTAGAAACCGCTGGAGGAGCCCTGCAGTTGCCCTTCCCTTCCCTCTGACAGAGCTCTCACTGCTGAAGCCCTTGGCAGTGTGCAACCCACCACCCCCTAAGCCTCCCCAACACGCCTGGCACCTATGTGCAAAGGCAAGGCAGGATTGGAGCTGAGGCAAGGAAGGCACCAGTGGCGTCTCCAGGCTCGCTCAGACAGCTCCTTCCTGGGAGGGAGCCTAAAAGCAAGGCAAGTCTGGGCAAGGCGAGCCCCCGGCCGAGCAGCCTCGCGCCAGAAACTCTGCCAGATCGGGGCTCTGAGCAGAGCTAGAGCTCTGCCGTACTGGAGGCCACTTAGCTCCGTGCAAGCAGCAGGCTTTCCTCTTGACTGGGCTCGGCTGCCTCCTCTTCTCCCGAGGAGGCTCGCTACACTGCTGGCTGTGCTCTCGCCTATCAGGCGGGCGCGCAGGGCTCCTCCAGCAGGTCTTGCCTCAGGGGCTGCTTCCCCTGAGTTGAGGCTGTGGGCGGGAACCCAGACACGCAGGATAAGGCCCCAACCACCTGCACATGTCTCTGCTGGGGAGGAGAGTGGCTAGGGAACCTACGTCTCTCACACACTTTCTAGGCACCCACGGAGTCAGCCTCTGGGAGTGTTGGGGATGCAAAACCCAGCCAGGGGCCCTTGGAACCTGGTGCTCTCCGTGCGGAGCATTGTCTGGGCGGCCAAGGAACCGCTGAAGGAGCCCTGCTGTTGCCCGTCGCTTCCCTCTGACAGAGCTTTCACTGCTGGAGCCCTTGGCAGTGTGCAACCCACCAGCCCCTAAAGCCCTCCTCAAGGACGCTTGGGACCTAAGTGCAAAGGCAAGGCAGGGTAGAGCTGAAGCCAGGAAGGCGCCAGTGGCGTTTCCGAGCCTCACACATCCTGCCTCCTTCCTGGGGAGGGAGCCTTAGAGCAAGGCAAGTCTGCGCAAGGCTCGCCTATGGCAGAGCATCTTGGTGCCAGGAACTCTGCCAGATCGGGCCTCTGAACAGAGCTAGAGATCTGCCGTACTGGAGTCGCACTTAGCTTCGTGTAAGCAAGGATTTCAGCTTGACGGGGACTGGCTGCCTCCTCTTCCCCGAGGGAGGCTCGCTTCCCTGCTGGCTGTGCACTCGCCTATCAGGCGGGGCGCAGGGCTCCTCCAGCAGGTCTTGCCTCAGGGGCTGCTTCCCCTGAGTTGGGGCTGTGGGCAGGAACCCAGACACGCAGGATCAGGCCCCAAACACCTGCACATGTCTCTGCTGGGGAGGAGAGTGCTAGGGAACCTACGTCTGTCATACACTTTCTGGGCACCCAAGGAATCAGCCTCCGTGTGTGCGGGGCTGAAAACCCCAGCCAGGGGACCTGGGAGCCTGGTGCTCTCCGTGTGGCGCTGAATCTGGGCGGCCAAGCAACCGCTGGAGGAGCCCTGCAGTTGCCCTTCCCTTCCCTCTGACAGAATTCTCACTGCTGGAAGCCCTTGGCAGTGTGCAACCCACCAGCCCCTAAGCTCTCCTTAAGGAGCACTGGGACCTAAGTGCAAAGGCAAGGCAGGATTGGAGCTGAGGCAAGAAAGGCGCCAGGGGCGACTCCCAGGCTCCTGCTGCCTGCTCCTTCCTGGAGAGGCAGCCTAAAAGCAAGGCAAGTCTGGGCAAGGCGAGCCCCCGGCCGAGCAGCCTCGCGCCAGAAACTCTGCCAGATCGGGGCTCTGAGCAGAGCTAGAGCTCTGCCGTACTGGAGGCCCACTTAGCTCCGTGCAAGCAGGGCTTTCCTCTTGACTGGGCTCGGCTGCCTCCTCTTCTCCCGAGGAGGCTCGCTACCACTGCTGGCTGTGCTCTCGCCTATCAGGCGGGGGCGCAGGGCTCCTCCAGCAGGTCTTGCCTCAGGGGCTGCTTCCCCTGAGTTGGGGCTGTGGGCGGGAACCCAGACACGCAGGATAAGGGCCCAACCACCTGCACATGTCTCTGCTGGGGAGGAGAGTGCTAGGGAACCTACGTCTCTCACACACTTTCTAGGCACCCACGGAGTCAGCCTCTGGAGTGTGGGGATGCAAAACCCAGCCAGGGGCCCTTGGAACCTGGTGCTCTCCGTGCGGAGCTTTGTCTGGGCGGCCAAGGAACCGCTGAAGGAGCCCTGCTGTTGCCCTTCGCTTCCCTCTGACAGAGCTTTCACTGCTGGAGCCCTTGGCAGTGTGCAACCCACCAGCCCCTAAGCCCTCCTCAAGGACGCTTGGGACCTAAGTGGCAAAGGCCAAGGCAGGGGTAGAGCTGAAGCCAGGAAGGCGCCAGTGGCGTTTCCGAGCCTCACACAGCCTGCTCCTTTCCTGGGGAGGGAGCCTTAAAGCAAGGCCAAGTCTGCGCAAGGCTCGCCTATGGCAGAGCATCTTGGTGCCAGGAACTCTGCCAGATCGGGCCTCTGAACAGAGCTAGAGATCTGCCGTACTGGAGTCGCACTTAGCTTCGTGTAAGCAGGGATTTCAGCTTGACGGGGACTTGCTGCCTCCTCTTCCCCAGAGGAGGCTCGCTTCCCTGCTGGCTGTGCACTCGCCTATCAGGCGGCCGGGCGCAGGGCTCCTCCAGCAGGTCTTGCCTCAGGGGCTGCTTCCCCTGAGTTGGGGCTGTGGGCAGGAACCCAGACACGCAGGATCAGGCCCCAAACACCTGCACATGTCTCTGCTGGGGAGGAGAGTGCTAGGGAACCTACGTCTGTCATACACTTTCTGGGCACCCAAGGAATCAGCCTCCGTGTGTGCGGGGCTGAAAAACCCCAGCCAGGGGCCCTGGGAGCCTGGTGCTATCCGGTGCTGGCGCTGAATTCTAGGCGCGGCGTAGCAAACCGCTGGAGGAGCCCTGCAGTTGCCCCTTCCCTTCCCTCTGACAGAGCTCTCACTGCTGGAAAGCCCTTGGCAGTGTGCAACCCACCACCCCTAAGTCCTCTCCCCAACGACGCCTGGCACCTAAGTGCAAAGGCAAGGCAGGATTGGAGCTGAGGCAAGGAAGGCACCAGTGGCGTCTCCCAGGCTCCGCTCAGACCAGCTCCTTCCTGGGGAGGGCAGCCTAAAAGCAAAGGCAAGTCTGGGGCAAGGCGAGCCCCCCGGCACGAGCAGCCTCGCGCCAGAAACTCTGCCAGATCGGGGCTCTGAGCAGAGCTAGAGCTCTGCCGTACTGGAGGCCCACTTAGCTCCGTGCAAGCAGGGCTTTCCTCTTGACTGGGCTCGGCTGCCTCCTCTTCTCCCGAGGAGGCTCGCTTACACTGCTGGCTGTGCTCTCGCCTATCAGGCGGGGGCGCGCAGGGCTCCTCCAGCAGGTCTTGCCTCAGGGGCTGCTTCCCCTGAGTTGAGGCTGTGGGCGGGAACCCAGACACGCAGGATAAGGCCCCAACCACCTGCCACATGTCTCTGCTGGGGAGGAGAGTGCTAGGGAACCTACGTCTCTCACCACACTTTCTAGGCACCCACGGAGTCAGCCTCTGGGAGTGTGGGGATGCCAAAACCCAGCCAGGGGCCCTTGGAACCTGGTTGCTCTCCGTGCGGAGCTTTGTCTGGGCGGCCAAGGAACCCGCTGAAGGAGCCCTGCTGTTGCCCTTCGCTTCCCTCTGACAGAGCTTTCACTGCTGGAGCCCTTGGCAGTGTGCAACCCACCAGCCCCTAAGCCCCTCCTCGAAGGACGCTTGGGACCTAAGTGCAAAGGGCAAGGCAGGGGTAGAGCTGAAGCCAGGAAGGCGCCAGTGGCGTTTCCGAGCCTCACACAGCCTGCTCCTTCCTGGGGAGGGAGCCTTAAAGCAAGGCAAGTCTGCGCAAAGGCTCGCCTATGGGCCAGAGCATCTTGGTGCCAGGAACTCTGCCAGATCGGGCCTCTGAACAGAGCTAGAGATCTGCCGTACTGGAGTCGCACTTAGCTTCGTGTAAGCAGGGATTTCAGCTTGACGGGGACTTGCTGCCTCCTCTTCCCCCGAGGAGGCTCGCTTCCCTGCTGGCTGCTGCACTCGCCTATCAGGCGGGGGCGCAGGGCTCCTCCAGCAGGTCTTGCCTCAGGGCTGCTTCCCCTGAGTTGGGGCTGTGGGCAGGATCCCAGACACGCAGGATCAGGCCCCAAACACCTGCACATGTCTCTGCTGGGGAGGAGAGTGCTAGGGAACCTACGTCTGTCATACACTTTTCTGGGGCACCCAAGGAATCAGCCTCCGTGTGTGCCGGGGCTGAAAACCCCAGCCAGGGGCCCTGGGAGCCTGGTGCTCTCGCGTGTCGGCGCTGATTCTAGGCGGCCTAGAAACCGCTGGAGGAGCCCTGCAGTTGCCCTTCCCTTCCCTCTTGACAGAGCTTCTCACTGCTGGAAGCCCTTGGCATGTGTGCAACCCACCAGCCCCTAAGCCTTCCCAACGGACGCCTGGCCACCTAAGTGCAAAGGCAAGGCAGGATTGGAGCTGAGGCAAGGAAAGGCACCAGTGGCGTCTCCCAGGCTCTGCTCAGACAGCTCCTATCCTGGGAGGAGTGAGCCTTAAAGCAAGGCAAGTCCTGGGCAAGGCGAGCCCAACCGGCACGAGCAGCCTCGCCCCAGGAACTCTGCCAGATCGGCGGCTCTGAGCAGAAGCTAGAGCTCTGCCGTACTGGAGGCGCACTTAGCTCCGTGCAAGCAGGGCTTTCCTCTTGACTGGGCTCGGCTGCCTCCTCTTCTCCCGAGGAGGCTCGCTTACACTGCTGGCTGTGCTCTCGCCTATCAGGCCGGGCGGCGCAGGGGCTCCTCCAGCAGGTCTTGCTCAGGGGCTGCTTCCCCTGAGTTGAGGGCTGTGGGGCGGGAACCCAGACACGCAGGATAAGGCCCCAACCACCTGTACATGTCTCTGCTGGGGAGGAGAAGTGCTAGGGAACCTACGTCTCTCACACACTTTCTAGGCACCCAGGAGTCAGCCTCTGGGAGTGTGGGGATGCAAAACCCCAGCCTGGGGCCCTTGGAACCTGGTGCTCTCCGTGCGGAGCTTTGTCTGGGCGGCCAAGGAACCGCTGGAAGGAGCCCTGCTGTTGCCTCTTCGCTTCCCTCTGACAGAGCTTTCACTGCTGGAGCCCTTGGCAGTGTGCAACCCACCAGCCCCTAAGCCCTCCTCAAGGACGCTTTGGGACCTAAGTGCAAAGGCAAGGCAGGGTAGAGCTGAAGCCAGGAAGGCGCCAGTGGCGTTTCCGAGCCTCACACAGCCTCTCCTTCCCTGGGGAGGGAGCCTTAAAGCAAGGCAAGTCTGCGCAAGGCTCGCCTATGGCAGAGCATCTTGGTG
>NW_017193616.1:0-9723 GCF_001704415.2 Capra hircus
CTGCTTGGAATGGCTGCGCTACGACCCGATGAGGGTCCTCTCGTCGCCTTTCCTGTGCAGCGCGCCTCCTCTTGAGATGCGTCGAAACGTCGGGAATTCTTTCCCGAGGAAGCAGGGAAGGATCCCTCATCTCGAGCTTGGAGGAGGAAACGGAGCTCCTCTGGCGGTTGCCGGACCCTCGTGCTTCCTCTGGAGTGGAGACGGGTATGTCGGGGAACTTCTTGAGTTTTAGCAAGGTGTTTAGGACACTTTGGAAGTTCCAGAGTTTAGTTGTGATTACTCTCGAGACGCCGCAGAGAAAATGGGCCTCATCTCGACTGGAGCAGAGAACCTCCTGGATTTTCTCGAGTTGCGGCAGGTACTCTCGACATACGACCGTGACCTCAGGGACAGTGTAGCAGATGTGTCACGCTTCCCGTCCCGGGATCAAGGGATCTGTGGCTTTCCCTCGAGGCTTTCTCACAGGGCTGTCCCACATGCCACCATGGTGTGAGTGGATCCTCGGCGTGAAAGTTGAGGCAGTGCTGGGAAAACGGGTTCCTCTGAAATGGACTGAGACATCTGGGGGGACTCTTGAAATGGTGGCACGACCCTGGAGTTCCTCTTGCCTTTCCTATGAGAACCCTTGCTCTTGAGATGCCATGGGAACGCCGAAAAATCTTTCCTGACTAAGCAGGATAGGATCCTTCATCTCGGAAACGGGGGTTCCTCTGAATGTGGCGGGACCCTCGTGCTTCCTCTCGTGTGGAGACGGTATGTCGGGGGAACTTCTTGAGTTGCAGCAAGGACCCTTTTTAATTTCCAGAGGTTAGGTGTGATGAGCCTCCAGACACCTCAGAGGAAATGGGCCTCATCCCGCCTGGAGGGGAGAACCTCCTGGATTTTACCCAGTTGCGGCAGGTGCTCTCGAGTTACGACGGGTCCTCAGGGACCCGCTCTGGTGGCCTCAGGAAAGGCCAGTCCCCATGCGAGTTACCAGGGGGCCTTTAGGGATTCCTCTCCCATCGATGCCGGTGCCTAAGACCTTGTGTGGAGTCGGGGCCAGACCCTGAGGATGCCTCTCCAGTGCTGACATGAATCTTTCCGTACTTCTGGAGTCTCACCAGGGGAGTCAGTCCTCATCTCGTGTGGGGGCATGCACCTGCCATTTCCTCACGACCTGCAGCAGCAGTGTCACGCTTGCCGACGTGTGGATCAAGGGATCTGTCGCTTTCCATTGAGGCTTTCCCACGAGGCTTTCCAACAGGCT
Organism: Capra hircus; assembly: GCF_001704415.2. Lineage (NCBI taxonomy): Eukaryota > Metazoa > Chordata > Mammalia > Artiodactyla > Bovidae > Capra > Capra hircus. Next base: position 1,250 of record NW_017193616.1, read on the forward strand.
GTCCCACGTGCCACGGTGGTGTGAGTCGATCCTCGGCGTGAACGTCGAGGCAGTGCAGGGAAAACAGTTTCTTCTGGAATGGACTTAGACATCTGGGGGACTCTTGGAATGCTGGCAAGGCCCTGGAGTTCCTCTCGTCTTTCCTGTGGAGAGCGCCTCCTCTTGAGATGCGACGGGAAGGCCGGAATTCTTTCCCGACGACAAAGGGAAAGGATCCCTCTTCTCGAGCTACGAGGCGGAAACGGGCTCCGCTGGATATGGGCGGGAACCTCGTCCTTCCTCTCGAGTGGATATGGTATGTCGGAGAACTTCTTGACTTGCAGCAAGGGTGTGAAGGACCCTTTGGAAGTTCCAGAGGTTAGGTGTGATTAGCCTCGAGACGCCTCAGCGGAAATGGCCTCATCTCGCCTGGAGGGGAGAACCTCCTGGATTTTCTCGAGTTGTGGCAGGTGTGCTCTCGAGTTACGACGGAGACCTCAGGACCCGCTCTGGTGACCTCAGGAAAGGCCAGTCCCCATGCGAGGTGCTAGGGGGCCTCTCAGGATTCCTCTCCGGTCGATGCCGGGGCCTAAGACCTTGTGTGGAGTCGGGACCGGAACCTGAGGATTCCTCTCCAGTGCTGACATGGATCTTGGCGTACTTCTGGAGTCTCCCAAGCTTGCGTCAGTCCTCGGCTCGAGTGGGGTCATGCACGTGCGCTTTCCTCCGAGCGTAGCAGCAGTGTCACGCTTCCCTTCTCGTGGATCAAGGAATCTGTGGCTTTCCCTGGAGTCTTTCCCATGAGGCTTTCCCACAAGGCTATTCCACTTGCACCATGGTGTGAGTCGATCCTCGGCGTGAAAGTCGAACCAGTGCAGGAAAACAGGAACCTCTTCCCCACAGTAGGGGATACACTGTCCCCTTGGCGGGTATCTCCAGGGCACTCGCGCTGGGGGTTGCCCGCGGAGGTGCGGGCCTCAGGCTCCACGTGAGAAAAGCCCCAAATGGCATTAGCTGCCAGTCCAGACGCTGGCCCCTCAGGTCTCTGGCCGGAGCCTTGGGCTCCAGGCAACTCAAACCCTCGGGGTGGCACTCTGGACTGCTGTAGGGAAAGGATGCCAAGAGCCCACGAGGAGTTGGGAGGGGGCATGGGGGAAACGGAGCGAGGACAGCGAGGATCTAGGTGGAGCGCTGGAGAGAGCGTCTGGTGTCCCGGAATGCCTCGAGAGCCAGCGGGGGACAGTCGAGGCCAGGGACCTGTGGAATGTGAAAAGGCGGAAATCTCAGAGCAAGGCAGGCTGGGAAAGGGGCGTTGGTGCCAATTCAAAGGGACCTAGGGGCGTTCCTGGGCGGTGAGTTCCCTTGGCACTGCTGAGGGCCCCTGATTGATCCACTCGGGGTTGAACCACCCCCCGCTGCGAGGAGGGCCACAAACCAAAGCCCCGAACTGCCCGCCCACCCCAACGGGGATCTTGGCGGTCCAGGGCACAGCCGTGCCCGGAAAAGCCACTCGCTCCACGGCGACTCGTCCAGGGTCTCTGCTTGGAAAGAGGCCAGGGCGCCCCCTCCATCTACCCACCCAAACCCTATTGACGTCAATGTGGCGGAGACGCCTCCCGTTCTCCAGAGTCCTGAGCTGCTTGGGTCCCCGCCCACTCAGCCAGCAGTCTGCAGGTGCCCTGTGCCTCTCCCACCATGCTTCGTCCGCTCCTCCAGCACCTCAAGCGGTACGTTTGCCTCGGTCCCTGTGGTCGGATCACATCTCAGGGGATTTGCGGGTGGGCCTGGGCAAGGGCTCTCGGCCAATGTGTTGACCCCCTCCCACCCGAGAACGCTGGACCATCGCCAGGCCGGGGTTCCGAGGCGTCAGGTGTGCCAAATTCGGCAGGGCGTGGCATCGTTCGTTCATCTTGCTCCTTTGGCACACACATGGCTTCTCCGTTCTCTTTTCTGGAAGACAGTGTTGTTTCAGGGGGCGTGCTGCGGGGGCGGGGGCGGGGGTGGTGGGGTGGTGGGAGCGGGTGCTTTGCTGGGATGAGGCCCTTTATCCTCACATCTTCAGTGGGAATGGGATCGGGGAGCTCTGTGCCTTGCTGCCTTCAGTGGCTTCCTTGCACAGGGCCTAGTGGCTTCTGCCTTTTGTCAGGCGTTACGGGGTTGGCGTCGCTTTGGTGGCCTTGGCCTTGCCTTGGCCTGGGCCTTGGCCTTGCCCTGGCGTTGCTGTGCCCTTGCCTTGTCTTGGGCTTGGCCTTCCTGCCTTGAACTTGACTTGACCTTGACTTGACCTTGACCTTGAACTTGGCTGAACTTGGCTTGACCTTGACCTTGAACTTGCACTTGAACTTTGAACTTGACCTTGACGCTTGTAACTTCAACTTGAACTTGACTTGAACTTGAACTTGAACTTGACCTTGACCCTTGAACTTGAACCTTAACTTGAACTTGAACTTGACCTTGAACTGACCTTGAACTTGAACTTGACTTGACTTGACTTGAACTTGACCTTGACCTTGACTTGAACTTGACCTTGAACTTGAACTTGAACTTGAACTATTGACTTGAACTTGAACTTGACCTTGAACTTGAACTTGACCTTGAACTTGAACTTGAACTTAACTTGAACTTGAAACCTTTGACCTTAACTTGAACTTGAACTTGACCTTGAACTTGACACCTTGAACCTTGAACTTGACTTGACCTTGAACTTGAACTGAACTGACCTTGAACTTGAACTTCAACTTGAACTTGTCTCTGACCTTGAACTTACTTGAACCTTGACCTTGAACTTGCAACTGACTTGACTTGACACTTTGACCTTGACTTGATGACCTTGGACTTGACCCTGAACTTGACCTTGACTTGAAGTTGACCGTGAACTTGAACTTAAACTTCACCTTGTATCTTGAGCTTGAACTTGAACTTGAACTTGACTTAACTTGACCTTGACCTTGAACTTGAATTGACCTTGACCTTGACCAACAACGGGAGACCTCGAGATTTGCTCAGAGCACCGGAGGTCCAGAACAGGCCCTGTATCTCCCTTCCCTTTGTGATCATTGCAAAGACATTCCTAGCTGATAGCGGGAGTGCCCCTGAAGAAGCAAGCAGTGGGAGTGTGTTTTGACACGACTGTGTGCCTTCCTGGCCTCAGCTCCACAAGGGGCCTTTCCTCTCGAAGTAGGCCCCATGTCCCCTTGGGGAGGGTGTCATGCCTCTTTTCTCCTCACTGCCAAAGGGTGGAGCCAAGCTCGCTCTGTCAGAGGTACAAAAACAGCAATTGAATGGATTTCAAGTCTTTGCTAGGCTGCACCCTTTCAGGGCCCACTTTACTGAAACAGTGCTCTGTGGCCCTGGTTGGGTATGCAGGTTACAACAGGGTGAGATCCTGTCCAAGCCAAGAATTTTCCTGAAAGACCTAGGCTCACTAGAGCTCTCCTCCAGAGCAAAGGGGATAGAGGAGATGTATGGAGGAGTCTTTGCCTTTCCCTGTGAGTGTGGGGCTAGTCCCTACGGCCCCAAGCTCAGGGATAAACTGCCTCTAAGAAAGGAATGGCAGAAGCGCTATTCTTGGAGGTTGGGACAGGGAGTTCGCAGCATGTGGGGAAAGAAAGACTTCTTCGGGGAAGAAGAGGCAACCACCGGGGGTGTGTTTGCAAGCCTCTATTTGGAAGGAACAGGTTTGCTTATACAACTCAAGACCTCCAGATCTGCTCAGAGGACTGAAGTTCCAGAGACAGGGCCATGTATCTCCCCTTCCCTTTGAGATCCTTGCAAAGACATTCCTAGCAGATCGTGGGAGTGCCATGAAGAAGCAAGCACGGGAGTGTGCTTGACATCACTGGCTGCCTACCTGGGCTCAGCTCCTCAAGGGGCCTTTCTCTCCTGGTAGGCCCTATGTCCCCTTTGGAGAGGGTGGTGCCCTCTTCCCTCCACACTGCAAAGGGTGGAGGTGGAGCAACTCGTTCTCTCCGAGGTAAAAAAAAAAAAGACAAATTGGATGGATTTTAAGCTCTTGCTATGCTGCACCCCTCCAGGACCCCTCGACAAAACAGGTGCCTGTGGCCCTAGGTCGGGTATGCAGGTTCACACACTGGGTGGGATCCCGTCAAAGCAAGAATTTTCCTGACAGACCTAGGCTCACTAGAGCTCTCCTCCAGAGGAAAGGGGACAGAAAAGGACGTGTGTGTGGAGGTGGCTCTGCCTTTCCAGGTCCCAATCTCAGGGATAACTGCCCCTAAGAAAGAACTGCTGCTGCTGCTGCTGCTAAGTTGCTTCAGTCGTGTTCGACTCTGTGCGACGCCATAGACGGTAGCCCACTAGGCTCCCCGTCCCTGGGATTCTCCAGGCAAGAACAGTAAGTGGGGTTGCCATTGCCTTCTCCAATGCATGAAAGTGAAAATGAAAGTGCAGTCGCTCAGTCGTGTCCGACCCTCAGCGACCCCACGGACTGCAGCCTACCAGGCTTCTCCGTCCATAGGATTTTCTGAAAGGAACTGCAAGAAGCGCTTTTCCAGGAGGCTGGGAAAGGTGTTCGAGATGTGGGAAAGAGAGCCTCCTTCGGGAAGAATAGGCGGCACTTGTTTTGTGTTGCAAACCTCTATTTGGAAGGAACAGGTTAGCTTATAAAAGGGAGACCTCCAGATCTGCTCAGAGGACCAAAGTTGCAGAGGCAGGTCGGTGTATTTTCCCTTCACTTTGCGATCCTTGCAAAGACATTCCTTGCTGATAGATGATTCAGCAAGGGCCTTTGAGACTGTTGTTTTCTTTCCTAGGTTCAAAGATTCTTCAGTTCCTAATATAGATATCCTAGAAATTATCTGACATCCGTTGAAAATCTGATATGTCCTGGTCAAATGCTGTCAGTTATAATTCCAGTTATCATATTAAAGCATTTCAAGTCGCAGCAGTGACCAGATTACATTGTCAATTTCTATTTAATCAGGTTTTAACCATGTCCTCTATGGTTTTCACACTGATGCCTTTGCAGGAAATACTGCTACTTCAGATATATGGAATATACTTTTTTTAAGCTTACCGATAATTTGTTTGTTTGTTTGTTTGTCTTCTGGTAAGCTGGTACCAGATGGAATTTAGTCTCCTCTCTAGGTTAGAGAACAAAGTTTTCTTAGAATGCAATTTTTGATAACAGACTATGGATTTCTTTACCTTTCATTGATTTATAATTGTTTTCATCATCTGTTTTTTACTTTCGGTAAAGTAAATAAGCCTTATTTAAGATTTTGGTACATGTAGGATGGACTAAGCTTTCCCCACTCTTGCAAGTTCCCTTAACCCTTCAGATTCTTCTCGTGGACCAAGATCTCACTTTCCTCCAGAGGGACAATCCAAGCTTTTTATTAGTTGATCTGCCCCTGACATCAGAGTCCATTTGAGCACGAGTTGGCCTATAATTTAGGCATGAAACTATGACTACATAAAGAAAAGGTGACTTTATGATTCAGGGATGGCCATGATATGCCTTGGCACTTCAGGAGAAAATGGGTTAAAATGATTTTTTTTTCTTCAAAACTGCACAGCCAGTTCTTTCAGCATATGCAATTGAAAACATCTAGTCATTAGGTCAGTTTTCATTCCAATCCCAAAGAAAGGCAATGACAAAGAATATTCAAGCTGCTGCACAATTGCACTCATCTCACACACTAGTAAAGTAATGCTCAAAATTCTCCAAGTTCACATGAACTGTGAACTTCCAAATGTTCAAGAGGGATTTAAAACATGCAGAGAAACCAGAGATCAAAACTGCCAACATCCACTGGATCATTGAAAAAGCAAGAGAGTTTCCAGAAAAAAAGACATCTATTTCTGCTTTATTGACTATGCCAAAGCCTTTGACTGTGTGGATCACAATAAAACTGGGAAAAATTCTGAAAGAGATGGGAATACCAGACCACCTGACCTGTCTCTTGAGAAACCTGTATGCAGGTCAGGAAGAAACAGTTCGAACTGGACATGGAACAACAGACTGGTTCTAAATAGGAAAAGGAATATGTCAAGGCAGTGTATTGTCACCCTGCTTATTTAACTTATATGCAGAGTACATCATGAGAAACACTGGGCTGGAGGAAGCACACGCTGGAATCCAGATTGCTGGGAGAAATATCAAGAATCTCAGATATGCAGATGACACCACCCTTATGGCAGAAAGTGAAGAAGAACTAAAGAGTCTCCTGATGAAAGTGAAAGAGGAGAGTGAAAAAGTTAGCTTAAAGCTCAGCATTCAGAAAACTAAAAATCATTGCATCCAGTCTCATCACTTCATGGCAAATAGATGGGAAAACATTGGAAACAGCAGCAGACTATTGGGGGGCTTGGAAATCACTGCAGGTGATGTCTGCCTCCATGAACTTAAAACGTATTTATGATTGGAAGAAAAGTGATGACCAAACTAGACAGCATATTTAAAAAGCCGAGACGTTGCTTTGCCAACAAAGATCCATCCAGTCAAGGCTATGGTTTTTCCATATGTCATGGATGGATATGAAAGATGTAACTATAAGAAAGTGACAGCTGAAAATTGGATGCTTTTTGAACTGTGGTGTTGGAGAAGATGCTTGTAGGTCGCTTAGACTACAAGGGAGACGCAACCACTCCATCCTAAAGGAAATCAGGTCTGAATATACATTGGAAGGACTAATACTGAACCTGAAACTCCAATACTTTGGCCACTTGATGTGAAGAGCTGACTCACTTGGAAGTTGCTTTGATTTGCCTGTGAGTGTGGGAGCCCTCCCTGGCAAAGGGCCTCAGGGGTCATTGCCACTGAATCACGACCTCCAAGCAAGCGCATTCCAGCTGTGTGAATTCAGGAAGCAGGAGACTGGGAAAACTATCTTCCTTAGAGGAAAGGAAAGTCATCCACAGAGAGTGTGTTTTTCAGGCCTCTCTTTGCAGCAAGTGTTTTGCTTCTCAGACATCAGAGCTGCAGGCTTGCTCTGAGGGCCTCAATTGCAGAGTCAGGGCTGTGTGTCTCACTGCACTTTCCAAGCATTGCAGACACATTCCTAGGTTGGAGCAGTGCTTCCCATGAGAAAGAAGCCTCGGGAGTGTGTCTGAGCGGGCTGAGTGCCATGCTAGGGTCACCTAGTCGAGGGCACCTTGCACATCCAATGGGCCCCAGGCGAGTAGCTATGGACCGGCCCTTCGGTTGAGACATCCCAAAGCAGGGAACAAAGCTAGCTCTGTCAGAAGGAGGAAAACAGCAATGGGATGGATTTTCAAGCAGTTGCTAAGTCACACCACGTTAGGGCTCCCCGGGAAAGAAATGCGAATTTTGGCCTCTAGGCCCAGTATCCAGATGTGTGCACAGGATATTTTCCCCACAGGATTCAAGAATGTTCCAGACAGACCTAAGCTCACTAGCTCTCTCCTGCAGAGGAAATGAAATATTGTTGCTGAACCACGAAAAGATGCTGGGATTCTTGGCTTATGGAGGAGAAGAATTCAATCCAGGGCCCAAGACGAGGCTTGATTGCTCAGAGCTTTTGTGCAATAGAGTTTTATTAAAGGAGAAAGGAGATAGAGAAAGCTTCTGACAGAGACATCACAAGGGCAGAAAGCGTACCCCCTTGCTAGTGTTAGTAATGGAGTTATATACTCTCCAATAAGTTATGACAACGAACAAAAGAATGTCTGGAGGTTGTAAAGACTCACTAGACCTACTCCCATAATTGACATTTTAAGATAACAGGATTAGCCAGAAGGTTTTTTCCAGAGACCGTCCTCAAGAAGGATGCATGATTGTTATATAATCCTAAGGAATGTAGAGGGAAAAACAGTTTGTCCTTCCTTCCTCCTTGAGAATTCTAGACCCTCTCTCCTTGGGGACCCTTGAACTTCTTATAAACCTGCCTTGGCAATGACTCTCTCAGAAACATGATTGAACAGCCGTTTGGAGCTTCCTTTGACTTTCCCTGGGAGGGAGGGAGCCCTCCCTGAGCACAGGGCCTCAGGGGCCATGGCCAATGAAAAAAAATCTCCCAGCAAGTGCTTTTCAGCCCTGTGTGACTCTCAGCCCACAGGAGGCTGAGAAAACTCTCTTCCTTGGAGGAAGGAAAGGCAGCCCAAGAGTGTGTTTTCAGGCCTGTATCTTGCAGCAAGTGTTTGGCTTGTTAGACAGAAGACCTGCAGGCCTGTTCCAACAGACTCAATGCCAGAATCAGGGCCTTGTGTCTCCCTGCAGTTTCCTGGCCTTGCAAACACATTCCTAGGTGAGAGCAGTCCTGCCCATGGGGAAGCAGGCTGCGGGAGTGTGTCTGAGGGGCCAGGTGTCATGCTGGGGTCACCTGGTCGAGGCACCTTGCACCTCCAATGGACCCCAGGCAAGGAGTTGCAGGCCACCACCTTGCTTCTGAAATCCCAAATGGGGAGCAAAGCTCGCTCTGTCAGGGGAAGAAAACAGCAACAGGATCCAAGGAAGGAAAATGGATTTTAGCCCCTACGACTGTATCCAGGTGGGCTCCCAGGATGATTTCCCC
>NW_017193617.1:0-21008 GCF_001704415.2 Capra hircus
AAAATCTGTGCATGTAATGACACAGCGATGAGCTCAGTGAAACTTGAGTTACTAAAGTGAAAGTGTTAGGTGCTCAGTTGTGTCTGACTCTTTGTGACCCATGGACTGTATCCTGCCAGGCTCCTCTGTCCATGGATTTTTCCAGACAAGAATGCTGGAGTGGGTTGCCATGCCCTCCTCCAGGGGATCTTCCTGACCAGGGATCAAATCCAGGTCTCCTGCATTGTTAGCAGATTCTTTGCCATCTGAGCCACTAGGAAAGCCTGAGTTATAAATCTGGGCTGAACCAGTCACTTCCCATCATTCTCTCTGGTGAACTCAAGAACTAATGGAGAAATGTAGGAAGAACAATTTTGAAAGTTATGATATGGTAAATTGTCTTTTAAATATTTTGTACTTGTGAAGTGGAGATTGTTTGGGAATACCATCAAAGTCATTGACCATCAGAAATTAATAACCCCAAATCAGAGAGTCAGTAAACTTTCTGTGAAAGTGTTAGTCTGTCAGTCACGTCCAACTCTTTGGGACTCTATGGACTGCAGCCCACCAGGCTCCTCTGCCCATAGGATTTCCTAGGCAAGAATATTGAAGTGGGGCTGCCATTTCCTTCTTTCAAAACTTTCTGTGGTTGCCTGAATTGCATACTGCCTCTTTCTGAGTTCATATGTTGAAGTTCTAACCCCCAAGTACTTCAAAATGTCACTATAGTTTGGAGAAAGGGCCTCTAAAGAGGTAATTAAATTAAAAATGAGTCTGTTAGGGTGAGCCCTAATCCAGTATGATTAGTTTTCTTAATAAGAAGAGAAATTCCAGACACACAGAGACATGGGGAGTTGCGGGCACAGATTGGAGTGTAGGGACAAGGCAGGGACAAGGGAGTCAGATGTGAGCCAAAGAGAGAGACCTGGGACAGATCCTTCCGTGACAGCCCTCAGAAGAAACCAAACCTGCTGACACTTTGCCTCTTGGACTTCCAAGCTTCCAGAACTCTGAGAAAACAAATTTCTGTTATTTAAATCATCTGGTCTGTGGCAATTTTTGTTATGGCAGCCCCTAGCAAAATAATGCATTTCCTAACATAAGATCTTTTTTTCTTGGTACTCCACTGGCCAGTGGTTAAGACTCTGTATTTCCACTGCAGGGGGCATGGGTTTGATCCATGGTTGGTAACTAAGATCCCACATGCATCGAGGTATAGCCACCAACAAAAGAAAAAGAAAGCAAACAAAAAAGGAGAGGTCTTTTTGTTATAATTTTCAAAGATGTTTTCCTCCTCTTTGTATACGGGGCTTCCCTGGTGGCTCAGTGGTAAAGAATCCGCCTGTCAATGCAGGAGATGTAGATTCAATCTCTGGGTTGAAAAGATCCCCTAGAGAAGGAAATGCCAACCTACTCCAGTATCCTGGCCTAGGAAATCCCATGGACAGAGAAGCCTGGCAGGCTACAGTCCATGAGGTAGGAAAGAGTTAGGCATGACTTAGCGAAAGAGCATGCACACACATATCGTTATAGATTATGTGAGTACACAAGGAATTAAGATCCACAAACATTGCCCTTTTCTGATTATTTACCAATGATATTCTGATGATTTTCCATACTTTGAATGGCCTCGATGTTTAACAAAGGCCATCAATTTCTCTTAAATATAGATTTTACACTTCTTTTCATGTGTATCAATTTATGATGTTCATGTTTATGTATCAATTTGACTGGGCCATTGGTGCCCAGATATTTGGCTAAATATCATTCTCGATGTATCTGTAAGGGTGTTTCTGGATAAGATTAGATTTGGTTGGTAGGCTGAATAAAGCTGATTGCCCTCTCCAATGTAAGTGGGGCATCAACCAATACATTGAAGACCTGAATAGAAAACCAAGAAAATGCAATAAGAGAGAATTTGCCTTTCTCTGTCTCTCTTCAAGCTGGAACATTGGTCTTCTCTTGCATTTGGATTTGGGCTGAGGCTATAACTCACACCATCAGCAATTCTGCTTCTCAGGCCTTTGGGGCTTGGGCCAGAACCTTATCATCAGCTCTCCTAGGCTGTCACCTAGCTGACTGCAAATCTTAGGACTTCTCCAGTCTTCATAACCACATGAGCCAATTTTTAATAATAAATCTCTCTATACATATCAGATTGCTTCTATTTCTCTGAAGAATCCAGACTAGTACATAATAATTCATTATTTGAGTGAAAAATGGGGCTGTCACACTTGAGTATGAACAGAAAGCAAATATCAGATAGTTGGAAATCCCATTTTCTTGGGTTGATTTAATCATACAGCCGGCCGTTCTCTTTTTTCACTTATGACGATAGCAAAATGTTATACAGTTGCTTACCATAAATGTTCACATGTCACAAAATAACTCCATTGTCTAACTAGAATCACTAATGGACTTGATGCCTTGGAAGATTTTAATTTATGGTCAAATCATTGAGAATCTTAAAAAAAGCTTTTCTAAAGGAAAACTGAATTAGGATAGTCCATCTACTGGTACTGAAAGACCAAAAATCAAGTTGCTTGATTTCTAAGAACATAGACATTAATTGGATGAAAAATTGCCAAAGCCCCCCCCCCTCCACCATAGCATGTGCTCCCACTTATCTTCTGTCCTGTTATGGTGGGTGAGCTGTCTCTGACTGGTCTGGGAACAGCCCCACCATCACCTGGGGCTCCTTTCTCACTCACCAGGAATTCTCCTTCCATCTGCATCATTTTCCCTTTCCACTGATCTGGAGAGAATACAAACAAGAACTCAAACATGCATCCCCTTCTAGTCTCTTCTCCTCATTTCCCTCTATAGCTTCAGTCCTATCTCCCCACTTCTTTCCTCCTTTACAGCAAAACTTACACAAGAAAGGTATGTGGTTATTTTTAATCATTCTTTCATTCTCCCTAGAACTCAATCCAGTAGCATCTTTTGGAGCTGTTCTTGTCAAGGTTACAATGACCTCTGCGTTATTAAATCAAAAGATTGCTTTCTCAGGTTTCATCTTCCTAGAATCGCCAACATCATTATGGGCTGCTGAACACACTCTCTTCTCGGATGCCCTTTCTTAAGTTGGGTTCCAGAACACGTCTCCCAGCTTTCCTTCTGACACCCTGAGCACTGATTTTATACTCTGTGCTGCTTTCTCCTCATTTCTGTGATCTCTAAACTGGGGGGAACCAGGGTTCAAGCTTTGGACCTTTCCCCATCCTCCCCTCTGCTTCCTCCTCCTCTTCTTCTTAATCCTCATCTTCTTCTTCCCTGCCTTCTCCTCCTTTTTCTCCTCCTCCTCTCCTCTCTTCCCCTTATCCTTCAGCTCCTCCTCTTCCTCTTCTTTCTTCTTCTTCTCCTTCTCAACACTCATTCTCTCAGTTAAGCTCATCCAGTTTACTAGCCCTCGATATCATCTGAATACTGATAAATTACAAATCTACATATATAGTGTGGACAACTAGCCTGAACTCTAGACTTATACTTATTACTATTCACTGTTCACTCCCTGCTGCATTTTCAGTGCCCAAAACATTGCCAAGAACTTAATAGGCACTCAGGAAAGTTTGTTAAGTGAATGAATGTGTGAACAAATAAATGAATGGATGAACAGACAAACCCTGGCTTTGCCATTTTTATTGTTTGCACAAGTCTCATAACTTTTCTCAGTTTAGATTTTCTGGGATAAAACAGAAGACAATCAGCCTGACCACTCCAGGTCAGTGTGGGAATTAAGTGCAATTTTTTTTTTTTTTTTTTGGAAAGACAGAGGCAGTCTGGCATGCAGGAACTGTTCATAGTTACTCTCCCCATGAGCTCAGTTTCCTGTCCCAGTCACACTCATGTGTGAAAAAGTCAGGCCTTCTGGAGCTGACTAACTGCTCGAAACTGGCCCCAGGTACAAGAGCAAGTTATCACAGGAACCGTGCTGGCTGGCGCATCCCCCACCAAGGGTATCATGTTCACACTCTTACTGAGAAGAACTTAAAAATTGTATGCCTCCTCTGTCCCAGCTCCTCCTGACATCATAGAAGCAGACAAGCTGAATATGGGTCCTAGCATCCCCTATGCTTTCATTGGCCCTGACAGCTCTACCCAGACCACGATGTAGCTATAAAACAGGTACATGCTTGCCCTGGGTTACCTGGGTCACCTGGCTCCCTTATAAAATAATGGATCCTCAGAGTACACCTCTGATCCCAGGAGAGACTGAAGGGGTGGGCCCCACAACACAGGACCTTTGGCTTCCAAAGAGACAGTGTTGTTTTCTGGATCCTGACTGAGGAGAGCCAGGGGCTACTGTCCACACTTTATGGGGCCCTCAGGTTGGCGGAGCCCCCTGCCAAGTGCACAGGTTCCCAACTCATCTGTGTGGTAGTACAAGAGGACTGTGGAGGCCCAGGCAAAGCAGTTAATGGAAAAAGGGAAGATACTGTCCCACTCTGGTTGGAAGTTGGCTTACAACAGGCCAATAAAGAGGCTTCGACTTCCTTCATGGGCTTGGTCTTTAGATCAGAGTCACCTGAAATCCACAGGATATTTTTGGTCTACAAATATCCAGAATTTTTTTAGCCATCTAGGTGTATATTTTTGAATTCCAGAGTGTCTTTCTCTGCCTGACAGTCTCATCTCGGTCCCCTCAGGATTCACCTCAGTTGCTGTATTCCCCAAAGCCATTATCTACCTTTGTGTCTCAGCCAGTGCCACATGGGTTCATTCAGCAGAATGGTGAGTCATTAGCATTAGTTTCTCCTCAGCAGGGCTCCCCCACAGGCCTCTTTAAATGGCCACATCTAGTCTCATTCTAGAAACCCCTCAAAATGCAGGAGAAGAGCTGACTTGGAGCACACTACCGGGTAGACAGAGGGAGGAGATGAATGTATTCTTGAAGCTCCATGTAAGTCAGATCAATTCCACTTTTTAAGAGCTAGAATATGTCTAAAAACTTAAACGTAAGACAAGATTTTTGCCTTTTTACAAAAACTGGGATATATTTGCAAATTAACATTAAAAATTGAACAGTTTAGGACTTCTCTGTGTGTCTAGTGGTTAAGACTCCACACTTACAATGCAAAAAGCACAGGTTCAATCCCTGGTTGGGGAACTAAGATCCCATATGTCTCAGGCATGGCCCAAAACTTGAAAGTGTTAGTTACCCAGTCAAGTCTGACTCCTTGCAACCCCATGGACTATAGACTACCAGGCTTTTCTGTCCATAGAATTCCCCAGGCCAAGAATACTGGAGTGAGTAGCCTTTCCCTTTTTCAGATCTTCCCAACCCAAGGACTGAACCAGGTCTCCTACATTTCAGGCAGATTCTTTACCATGTGAGCCACCAGGGAAGCCATGGCCAAAAAAAACCAGAATATAAACAACAGAAACAATATTGTTACAAATTCAAGAAAGACTTTAATGGTCCACATAAAAAAAAAAAAAAAGACAAGGACTATTTCAGGTCAATAAATACAAGTGTGTGTATGGGTGCTAGTTGCTCAGTTCTGACTTTTTGCAACCCCATGAACTGTAGCCTGCCAGGCTCCTCTGTCCATGGAATTCTCAAGGCAAGAATGCTGGAGTGGGTAGTCAGTCCATTCTCCAGGGGATCTTCCCTATTCAGGAACTGAAGCTGGGTCTCCTGCATTGCAGGAAGATTCCTTATCATGTGAGCCACCAGGAAAGCCCAATAAATAGAAAGGAAGGGTTTATTTCTGTAATATGTGTGAAACAGAGACAAGCTTAACAGTTAAGATGATCGTGGTTTGTGGACATTTTCTATCAGCTTTTAATCTGTCTAAAAATTACATGCAGGCTGATCAGGGAATATCACAAAGACATTAATTGCAAGTTTGCATGTAAATTGCTGTGTAGTTAAATTTCATGGACATTGCTTTTCATCTAAGTAGAAAATAGAGAACTGACCCTGCTCTGATCTGGGGAGGAGATAAGACCAATGGTCTCCAAGCTGCCTATTTTTGTTCACTATTCAAGTTTGAATGTGTTTAACCTTATAAACATTAGTGAGCTTGCTTATTTGAGGAAAGCTTTCATTGCAGCATTATTTGACTTTTTTCCCAAAGAGCAACTGTCAAATTAATCACAGTAACTACAGTTTCTAATGTGTTTGTATGCATGCATGCTCAGTCGTGTCTGATTCTTTGCGATCCCATGGACTGTAGCCCACCAGGCTCTTCTGTACATGGAATTCTCTAGGTGAAAATATTGGAGTGGGTTGCCATTTCCTACTCCAGGGGATCCACCTGATGCTTCCTAAGTTAGCCTCTAATTACATGAAACTGATAAGTACTCATACAAAGAATTCAAAGAAAATCCTAAGTTTTAAAGAATGACATTGATGATTCTATAAATGACAATTTACCTTTGAAAGAGAACTGTGACTTAATCTGATGCAAAGGCAATCATCACTCTGCATCTGAACCCAAGGGGTGAAACTGTACTTAATAAAGTCAGCTGGGAGTGCCACTTATAGCTCATGGCCTCACTCACTGGAGAAGACAAGCACTCTGACTCATTGCAAGGACTGATGCTGAAACTGAAGGTCCACTACTCTGGCCATCTGATGTGAAGAGCCAATTCATTGGAAAAGACTCCAATGCTGGGAAAGATTGAAGGCAGGAGCAGAAGGTGGTAACAGAGGATGAGATGTTTAGATAGAATCACCAACTCGACAGACACGAATCTGAGCAAACTCCAGGAGAAAGTGAAGGTTAGGTAAGGCTGGTGTGCTGCAGTCCATGGGGTCACAAAGAGTCAGACACAACTTAGTGACTGAACATCTGACTCAGAGGCCATGGAAAATGAGTATTTCAGCAGTTAATGGAGTCCCAGAGGTGCACATGCTAGGGCTGATTGAGCTTGGCTATAGGGAAAAAATTATCAGTAGCAGTATAACTAGGTTCTCTCATGATAGTGATTAAATGGGTTTAAAACTGGTCTTAGTGGTTGCTTATCCCTTGGCTACAGAAATGTCAATCTCTTCTGAGCACAGTGAATTTTTTTTTTCTCTAGTACTCTTTATTGCATAGCCTATCTAGGAACCCTCAGTCCATGGTTCTGTGTGTGCCTTCCATTTATGACTTCCCACTCCTTGATCCCCTCTGTTTATTATTCACTCATTACTCTTTCATACTCTCGCACTTTTCTTAAATTGTATTTCAATAAAATAGTGTTTAGAATTTGCCCATGGACCACTCCCACACACAAACATGGACAAAGAATTTGAATAGATGTTTCTCCAAAGAAGATACACCAATAGTCAATAAGCACGTTAAAAAATATTAAATGTCACTGATAATTAGGACAACTGTAAACCAAAACTACAAACAGATACTATTTCACACCTATTAGAAGAGTCAATCGTATGTTAATTTCTCAAGTAGTTAAAAAAGGAATTACCACATAGTCCAGCAATTCCACTCCCAAGTATATACCCAAAATAGATGAAAACAGGGTTGTGAAGAGATATTGTACACCCATATTCAAAGCAGCATTATTCACAGTAGCCAAGAATTGAAAGCAATACAAATATCCATTGACAGATGAATGAATAAGCAAATTATGATACATACATACAATGGAATATTACTCAGCTACAGAAAGGAATGAAATTGGGTCCTTTGCGGAGACTTTGATGGACCTAGAGTCTGTGATATGGAATGAAGTAAGTCAGAAAGAGAAAAAAGATATCATACATTACCATTTATATGTAGAATCTAGAAAAATGGTACAGATGAACCATTTACATAGCAAGAATACAGACATACACATAGAGAATGGACGTGTGGGCATGGGACAGACAGAAAGGGAGTGAGATGAATTGGGACATTGGGACTGACATACATATGCTACCATGTGTCAACTAGACAGGTGGGATGAAGTGTAGTGGGAAGGAGGTCAAAAGGGAGGAGATTTATGTATACATATAGCTGATTCACTTTGTTACACAAAAGAAACCAACACAACATTGTAGAGCAACTATACCCCATTTTTTTTTTAAAGAAGGAAATTCCATCATATGCTGCAACATGGATGATCTTTGAAGGCATTATGCTAAACATAACAAATCAATCTCAAAAAGACAAATACTACATGATTCCACTTTTATGAGGTAACTGGAGAAGGCAATTCATGGAGACAGAAAGTAGAATAGTGGTTGCCAGGGGCTGGGGAAAGGACACTGGGAAGTTGCTGTCTAATGAGTACATAATTTCATTTCTGCAAGATAAAGAGTTCTGAAAACTGGTTGTGTAACAATGATAATGTGCTTAACACTACAGAATTGTACACTTTAAAGTGGTTAAGATGGGCCAAAATCAGTAGAAGGAAAGAAATCATACAGATCCGAGCAGAAATAAATGAAAAATAAATGAAAGAAACAGTAGTAAAGATTAATAAAACTAAAACCTGGTTCTTTGAGAAAATAAGCAAAATTGACAAACCTTTGGCCAGGCTCATCAAGAAAAAAAAGAAAGAAGAATCAAATGAACAAAATTAGAAATGAAAAAGGGAGGTTACAAAAGACAATGCAGAAATACAAAGGATAATAAGAGGCTATTATGAACAACTCTATGGAAGTAAAATGGATAACCTGGATGAAATGGACAGATTCTTACAAAAGTTCAATCTTCCAAGACTGAACCAGGAAGAAAGAGAAATTATGAGCAACCCAATTACAAGCACTGAAATTGAAGCTGTGATCAAAAATCTTCCAGAAAACAAAAGCCCAGGACCAGATTGCTTCACAGGAGAATTCTATCAAACATTTAGAGAAGAGCTAATGCCTATCCTTGTAAAACTCTTTCAAAAAATTGCAGAGGAAGGAACACTTCCAAACTCATTCTGCGAGGCCACCATCACCTTGATACCAAAACCAGACAAAGACAACTCACAAAAAGAAAACTGTAGGCCAATATCTCTGATGAACATAGATGCAAAAATCCTCAACAAAATTTTAGCAAACAGAATTCAGCAACACATCAAAAAACTCATACACTGTGATCAAGTTGGGTTTATTCCAGAGATGCAAAGATTCTTCAATATACACAAATCAATCAATGTGATACACCATATTAACAAACTGAAAGATAAAAACCATATGATCATCT
Organism: Capra hircus; assembly: GCF_001704415.2. Classification (NCBI taxonomy): domain Eukaryota; kingdom Metazoa; phylum Chordata; class Mammalia; order Artiodactyla; family Bovidae; genus Capra; species Capra hircus. The sequence goes on from NW_017193617.1 coordinate 9,105, forward strand.
CAATATATGCAGAAAAAGCCTTTGACAAAATTCAGCACCCATTTATGACTAAAACTCTTCAAAAAATGGGCATAGAAGGAACCTAACTCAACATAGTAAAGGTCATATATGATAAGCCTATAGCAAACATTATATTCAATGGTGAAAAACTGAAAGCATTCCCCCTAAGATCAGGAACAAGACAAGGGTGCCCACTTTCCTCACTATTATTCAAGATAGTTCTGGAAATCCTAGCTATAGCAATCAGAGAAGAAAAAGAAATAAAAGGAATCCAGACTGGAAAAGAAGTAAAGCTCTATATGCTTTACATAGGAAACCCTAAAGATAGTATCAGAAAATTACTAGAGCTAATCAGTGAATTTAACAAAGCTGCAGGATAAAAAATTAATACACAGAAAACACTTGCATTTCTATATACTAACAATAAAAAAATCAGAAAGAGAAATCAAGGAATCAATCCCACTCACCACTGCAACAAAAAGAATCAAATATCGAGGAATAAACTTACCTAAGGAGACAAAAGAACCATACGCAGAAAATTATAAGACACTAATGAAAGAAATCAAAGGTGACATAAACAGATGGAGAGGTGATATTCTGTGTTCCTAGGTAAGAAGAATCAATATTGTGAAAAAGACTATACCACTAAATGCAATCTACAGATTCAATGCAATCCCTATCGAATTACCAATGGTATTTTTCACAGAACTAGAACAGAAAATTTCACAATTCATGTGGAAACACAAAAGACCCAGAATAGCCAAAGCAGTCTTGAGAAAGAAGAATGGAGCTGGAGGAAACAATCTTCCTGACTTCAGATCATACTACAAAGTTAGTCATCAAGACAGTATGGTACTGGCACAAAAACAGAAATATAGACCAATGGAACAAGATAGAAAGCCCAGAAATAAACTCATGAACCCATGGGTACCTTATATTTGACAAAGGAGGCAAAAATATATAATGGGGCAAAGACAGCCTCTTCAATAAATGGTGCTGGGAAAACTGGACAGCTAAATGTAAAAGAATGAAATTAGAACACTTCCTAAACAATACACAAAGAAAAACTCAAAATGGATTAAAGACCTAAATGTAAGACCAGAAACTATGAAACTCTTAGAGGAAAACATAAGCAGAACACTTGATGATGTAAATCAAAACAAGATCCTCTATGACCTGCCTCCTGGAGTAATGAAAATAAAAACAAAAGTAAACAAGTGGGATCTGATTAAACTTAAAAGGTTTTGAACAGCAAAGGAAACTATAGGCAAGGTGAAAAGACAACCCTCAGAATGGGAGAGAACAATAGCAAATGAAACAACTGACAAAAGGTTAATTTCCAAAATATACAAACAGCTCATACAACTCAATGCCAGAAAAAGCAAACAACCCAATCAAAAAGTGGGGAAAAGACTTAAACAAACATTTTTCCAAAGAAGACATACAGATGGCTAATAAACACATGAAAAGATGCTCAACATCACTTACTATTAGAGAAATGCCAATCAAAACCACAATGAGATATCACCTCACACCAGTCAGAATGACCATCATCAAAAAGTCTACAAATAATAAATGCTGGAGAGGATGTGGAGAAAAGGGAATGCTCTTGTACTGTTGGTGGGAATGTATATTGATTCAGCCACTATGGAAGATGGTATGGAGATTCCTTAAAAAGCTAGGAATAAAACCACCATATGACCCAGCAATCCCACTCCTAGGCATATACCCTGAGGAAACCAAAATTGTAAAAGACACATGTCAGGGAAAAACACCAATACAGTATACTAACACATACATATGGAATTTAGGAAGATGGCAATGATGACCCTGTATGCAAGACAGGGAAAGAGACACAGATGTGTATAATGGACTTTTGGACTCAGAGGGAGGGAGAGGGTGGGATGATTTGGGAGAATGACATTCTAACATGTATACTATCATGTAAGAATTGAATCGCCAGTCTATGTCTGATGCAGGATACAGCATGCTTGGAGCTGGTGCACGGGGATGACCCAGAGGGATGTTGTGGGGAGGGAGGTGGGAGGAGGGTTCATGTTTGGGAACGCATGTAAGAATTAAAGATTTTAAAATTTAAAAAATAAAAAAATAAATAAAATTTAAAAAAAAAAAAAAGAAAAAGACACATGTATCCCATTGTTCAGTACAGCACTATTTACAATAGCTAGAACATGGAAACAACTTAGATGCCCATCAACAGATGAATGGATAAAGAAGTTATGGTACATATACACAATGGAATATTACTCAACCATAAAAAGGAACACCTTTGAGTCAGTTCTAATGAGATGGATGAACCTAGAACCTATTATACAGAGTGAAGTAAGTCAGAAAGAGAAAGATAAACACTGTATTCTAACACATATATACAGAGTCTAGAAAAATGGTGCTGAAGAATTTACTTACAGGGCAGTAATGGATAAACAGACATAGAAAATAGAGTTATGGACATGGGGTGAGGGGAGGAGAGGGTGAGATGTATGGAAAGAGTAACATGAAAACTTACATTACCATATGTAAAATAGATAGCCAATGGGAATTTGCTCTATGGCTAAGGAAACTCAAACAGCTTCTTTACATCAACCTAGAGGGGTGGGATGGGGAGGGAGATGGAAGGGAAGTTCAAAAGGGAAGGGATATATGTATACCTATGGCTGATTCAGGTTGAGGTTTGACAGAAAACAATAAAATTCTGTAAAGCAATTATCCTTTGATAAAAAAAATAAATTTTAAAAAAATGGTTAAGATGGTAAATTTTTAGTCATGTGTATTTTTTTTCCATAATGAAAAATAATTTTCAAAAAGATTTGAAAGTCTAAACAAGAGAAATACTCCATCTTATTACTATTCTTCAAAACTTTTTTATCATAATCTGTAGAAATATTCGGGGCCACTAACACGTATTATGTTGAAGAACTGTTTAACTTAAGTGATTCCTTTATAGTAAATAAAATTGCTAATATTCTATTCATATGAGATTATTTTTACAACTCAACAAAATTAGTACCTTTATAAATAAAATTATGTTTTAACTATTTTTTTTCATGAATCTCCAATAAAAAACACCTGGGAGGCAATGTACCAAATGGAATTCTTCGAAATGGATTGGAATGACTTCTTTTTAAATTTCTTCCCTGTAGTTTTATATGTTTTTTGAACTTTAAAAATAAATCTGTGAACATTATTTAACCTGTTTTAAATTTTATAGTATTAGCTATGCTAAATATTCTCCTTGACATGGGAATCAAACTTGGGGCTTTGATTTTTATATCTCAAAATTGGAGTTTGGGACAATATAACCTATAATGTTCTACATTACAAAAATAGGATTCTAACTCCTTTTGATTTAAGTAATAAGCCTTTCTCCATCCTCATTCTAAAAGATATGAAACCAGATATTATAAAAAAATAACAGAAGTCAGGCCTGGCATGCTGCGATTCATGGGGTCGCAAAACGTCGGACACGACTGAGCGACTGAACTGAACTGATAGCTGAAAGTAAGATATTTCTAACAATTGGTACTTTAAAAATTAAATTTTAAATACAATACAAAATACTCAATCATATTAATATTGATTCAATATAAAATTGAAGACCAGAGATGAGTCCTTAACATAAAATTACAGACAGAAAAATTTACAACGTTATGAAAAGACGGCAGAATGCAGCAAACATGAAAACAACGGATCTCACCAACTAATGGATGCTGTAGACTTGAGAGGCATAAGCCTAATGAACTAATAATGAAAGACTGCATTTATCATCTGAAGAACAGGGTAACTGACAAGACACAAACTAGAGAAAGGAAATGAAGTAAGAAACCTATTTGTCCATGAAAGTGAAAGTATTAGTTGCTCAATTGTATCCGACTCTGCAACCCCATGGACTGTAGCCCACTAGGCTCCTCTGCCCATGGAATTCTCCAGGCAAGAATAATGGAGTGGGTAGCCATTCCCTTCTCCAGGTAATCTTCCCAACCCAGGGATCGAACCTGGGTCTCCTGCATTTCCAGCAGATTCTTTATCATCTGAGCCACGAGGGAAGACCATCTGTACATAGATACCATCTTTAATAGCTTTTATAATAAGCATGTCTGCTGAATTTTGAAGTAATTATGGTTAAATGAATGGAATGGTAAGGACTTTCCAAAATGTCTCTTGGCTTCATAGTTACAACACAACTGAAGTTCATTCCAGGTCATGTACGCTGATGCCTAACAACATTGGATGCAGAGGGAAACATGGTCAATACATTTTAGGACATACAAGGGTTAAAGAATGAAATAAGATCAATAAATTAAAATAATAGAAATACAGAAAATATGGAATGTTAGAAAATATTTGGGTTGTGAATCTGACTAGCAATTCTCAGGAGAGATCAAGCAAAATTCCCATCTTTATATACTTTGAGTTTAAAGGGCTCTGATAAATTATTCCAATTATGAAGAAAAAGAATCTGAGGCCCAGAAAGTTTAAGTCATCCAAAGTGCAGAAATTACTTACTGGTTCTTGATCCAAGATAAAACAGAGGCTAGGGCCATGTCTACAGAATCCCTGGGGGTGTGGATTATTGGAGCTGGTGCTGGCACTTGGCAGGGGCTTTATGAAGGTCTATTCCTGGCATTCCATACTTCAGGGAGATAAAAATCAATGTCCTTCTGTAGACATCAAGGGTGGAGAAGGCCAACTGTCATTTTGTTAAATCTGCTGTGGAAATCCACTCTCCCTAGTGGTGAGAGAATACAGAGGAAGGGTCAAGGGTGACTATTCCAAGGAGGGCAACAGCCTCCTTACCATTCTACAAGAACAAAAACTGCAACAGATGTCTTTGAGTTTATCCTGCCAAACTGATCCTGGAGACTTCTCTCCATTTTGTATTCATTTGAAGATGAGTGACAATCCTACAATGACATAATTTTATTTCTTTGGCTACCACATAACATGCAGAAATCAATTTGTACTCTGTGAGATGAAACTAACTATGCATTTAGCATGAATCTCATTATCCATGGGGTCGCAAAGATTTGGGTATGACTGAATGACTGGGCATGAGAAAAATGCAATCATTATCATTTCAAACTGAAAATACCATATACGTGATATTGATATTAAATAAAATTTAAACAAAAACCAATTGAAGGTTAACTACTTTAAAAAAAATTTAGAGTAAAGACAAAGAAAAATAAACCCCAGTGTATATACAACTGTTGGCTGTGGGCTGCCAATTCAGCTCACAGATTCACTGAGAACACAGTGGTAAAGAAAAAGAATCAGTAACAAGTTCTCAACTCTTCCCAAGATAAAGACAAGAGTTGACCAAAGGAAAAACAGCTTTCCTTAGTTCTGAGGTCTAAGCTACATAATGACATCAGTTCAGTTCAGTTCAGTTCAGTTGCTCAGTCATGTCTGACTCTTTGTGATCCCATGGACAGCAGTTTACCAGGCCTTCCTGTCCATCACAAACTCCTGCAGTTTACTCAAACTCATGTCCATTGAGTTCATGATGCCATCCAACCATCTCATCCTCTATTGTCCCCTTCTCCACCTACCCTCAATCTTTCCCAGCATCAGGGTCTTTTCAAATGAGTCAGCTCTTTGAATCAGGTGGCCAAAGTATTGGAGTTTCAGCTTCAACATTAGTCCTTCCAGTGAACACCCAGAACTGATCTCCTTTAGAATGGACTGGTTGGATCTCTTTGCAGTCCAAGGGATTCTCAAGAGTCTTGTCCAACGCTACAGTTCAAACGTGTCAATTCTTCAGCACTCAGCTTTCTTTATAGTCCAACTCTCACATCCACTCTGGAAAAACCATAGCCTTGACTACACGGACCTTTGTTGGCAAAGTAATGTCTCTTTTTTTTTTTAATATGCTGTCTAGGTTGGTCATAACTTTTCTTCCAAGGAGTAAGTGTCTTTTAATTTCATGGCTGCAGGCCACCATCTGCAGTGATTTTAGAGCCCCCCCAAAATAAACTCATCCACTGTTTCCACAGTTTCCCCATCTATTTCCCATGAAACGATGGGACTGGATGCCATGACCTTTATTTTCTGAATGTTGAGGAAGCCTTAAGCCAAATTTTTCGCTCTCCTCTTTCACTTTAATCAAGAGGCTCTTTTGTACTTCTTCACTTTCTGCCATAAGGGTGGTGTCATCTGCATATCTGAGGTTATTGATATTTCTCCGGGCAATCTTGATTCCAGCTTGTGCTTCATCCAGCCCAGCATTTCTCTTGATGTACTCTGCTTTTAAGTTAAATAAGCAGGGTGACAATATACAGCCTTGACATACTTCTTTTCCTATTTGGAACCAGTCTGTTGTTCTAGTCTGTTGTCCGGTTCTAACTGCTGCTTCCTGACCTGCATACAGGTGATCTGGTATTCCCATCTCTTTCAGAGTTTTCCACAGCTTATTGTGATCTGCACAAAGTCTTTGGCATAGTCAATATAGCAGAAATAGATGTTTTTCTGGAACTCTCTTGCTTTTTCGATGATCCAGTGGATGTTGGCAATTTGATCTCTGGTTCCTCTGCCTTTTCTAAAAACCAGCTTGAACGTCTGGAAGTTCACGGTTCAAGTATTGAAGCCTGGCTTGGAGAATTTTGAGCATTACTTTGCTAGTGTGTGAGATTAGTGCAATTGTGAGGTAATTTGAGCATTCTTTGGCATTGTCTTTCTTTAGGATTGGAATGAAAACTGACCTTTTCCAGTCCTGTGGCCACTGCTGAGTTTTCCATATTTGCTGGCATCTTGAGTGCAGCAATTTCACAGCATCATCTTTTAGGATTTGAAATAGCTCAATTGGAATTTCATCACCTCCACTAGCTTTGTTTGTAGTGATGTTTCCTAAGGCCCACTTGACTTCACATTCCAGGATGTCTGGCTCTAGGTGAGTGATCATACCATCATGATTATCTGGGTAGTGAAGATCTCTTTTGTACGGTTCTTCTGTGTACTCTTGCCACCTCTTCTTAATATCTTTTGCTTCTGTTAGGTCCCCACAATTTCTGTCCTTTATCGAGCCCATCTTTGCATGAAATGTCCCCTTTTTATCTCTGATTTTCTTGAAGAGATCGCGAGTCTTTCCCATTCTATTGTTTTCTATTGTTTGCACTGGTCTCTGAGGAAGGCTTTCTTATCTCTCCTTGCTATTCTTTGGAACTCTGCATTCAAATGGGTATATTTTTCCTTTTTTCCTTTACTTTTCACTTCTCTTCTTTTCAAAGCTATTTGTAAGCCTCCTCAGACAGCCATTTTGCATTTTTGCATTTCTTTTTATTGGGGATGGTCTTGCTCCCTGTCTCCTGTACATAATGACATAGAGAACCATATATTTTAGCACCATGTCTATGAGAAGCTGTGCTGTGAGGTTCACAGATTATACTGTCCCTCAGTTTGTGCTATAAGCATGGCTTCTGCCTGCATACACTGAAAATCCTTCATAATATGATAACTTTCTGCTTTATTAAAAAATCTTCCTCTCCTGCTTCAGGTGGGCTCACATCCTCACTTACCCAACAACATGCCTCCCTCTGGTCAGCATCTGAGTTCATTTTGCTCACAGTCTTCCTTCTGCCCTTCCCAGTGCAACATGTTGTCAACTGGGGAAAATGCACAATCTGATAGTTGAGAATTATGTTGTATTCTCTAACTTGCTGAGGATGTAAGTCTGGAAGACAGCTTCAGTTCTAAGGGACTCTTCTGAAGAGGCAAGGGTAGAGCCAGATACATACGATTTTTTGAAACAAAAACCTAAGAGTCAAAATATCAAAAGGTTACTACTAATTAAAGAAAAAAATCAGTCATTTTAAATTAATGAATTTAGAGCTTTTCTATGTAGGAAGAGTCTGAGCTCACTGAAATCATTCCTTTGATATGCACCTTACCTATTTAGGGCTGCTGCTGCTGCTGCTGCTGCGTCGCTTCAGTCGTGTCCAACTCTGTGCGATCTCATAGACGGCAGCCCACCAGGCTCCCCTGTCCCTGGGATGCTCCAGGCAAGAACACTGGAGTGGGTTGCCATTTCCTTCTCCAATGCATGAAAGTGAAAAGTGAAAGTGAAGTCGCTCAGTTGTATCTGACTCTTAGCGACCGCATGGACTGCAGCCCACCAGGCTCCTCCATCCATAGGATTTTCTAGGCAAGAGTACTGGAGTGGGGAGCCATTGCCTTCTCCATATTTAGGGCTAGTATCCTCCTTTTCTCCATTCTGGATACACAGTACAGGGTGACTAATGTCTTGATCGCCCAACATGCATTGTTTACTGATATGGCAGGCAACCTTTTTCATTCACTATACATATATATATATATTTTGACATCTAGGGAAAAAACTGGGCTAGACTATAGTAGAAAATACCATTTTTGTCCCTAGGGTTCTAATTTTTTTATTGAACTTCACCAATCTCAACACTCTAGGTAGAAGAATTCTTGACCCTAGTTGACTCCGCTGTTTGAACCCTTCTTTGGGCACTTGGGCTTCTCTAATTCTGATTCTATTGGAAACATATACACAATGAAAACATCCTTCAGGAATGAAGGGGTATCAAGATATTTTCAGTTGAAGGAAAACTAAGAAAATGTACTACTAACCCTACCCTAAAACAATGTCAAAGAGGGTTCTTTAAATAGAAAACAAATTATAAGAGATGGAACTTGGGAACATCAGGAAGGAAGACAGGAAACAAAAGTATAAGTAAATACAAAAGGCTTTCCTTTACCTCTTGTTTTCTATATTATGATTGTTGACAGAAAAATTACAACACTGTGATTCTCAATACATATAGAAGAAATATTTGACAATTGTATAATAAACAGAAGAGGAAAAGAGGGTGTTGAAATAGATAGGGTTTCTACATTCCATCTGAACTAGTAAAATAATATCACCAGTTTGTTATGAGGAAACATATATATATTGTTAGTTGCTCAGTCATTTCTAACTCTTTGTGACCGCATAGACTGTAGCCTGCCAGACTCCTCTGCCCATGGAATTCTCCAGACAAGAATACTGGAATGAGTAGTCACTCCCTTCCCCTGCGGATCTTCCTGACCCAGGGATCAAAGTTGGGTCTCCTTCATTGCAGGCTGATTCCTTACTGTCTGAGCCACCAGGGAAGTCCATGCATATATGAAGTAATACTAAGAGCAACCACTGAAAAGTTGTGCAAAGAGATATATGCAGATACACCAGAGACAAATAAATAGATTTTTAAAAGTATTCACATTGTTTAAACCACAGGAACTCAGGGAAAAGAAAACAGAAGGACATAAAGGAAATAAAATGGTGTATTTAAGCCTTTACATGTCAATAATGATGTTAAATATAAATAGTTATGAGCACATCAATTAAAAGACAAAGATTGATAGAATGGATCTAAAAAATGACCCCATACATGCTGTCTACAGTAAACTCACTTTAAATATAATGATATAAACACATTAAAAAGTGAAAGGCATATTGCTGTTTTTGTTGTTTAGTTGCTCAGTTGTGTCTGACTCTTTTGTGACCCCCATGGATGGTAGCCTTCCAGGCTCCTCTGTCCATGGGGTTTCCCAGGCAAGAAAATGGAGTGGGTTGTCCTTCTCCATGGGGTTTTCCTGATTTCATTGATCAAACCTGCATCTCCTGCATTAGCATGAGGATTCTTTACCACTCAGTCACCAGGGAACCCCCAAAAAGGCATATTATGCAAACATTAATCAAAGGAAGGGAGTGGTGGACTTCCCTGGTGGACCAGTGGTTAAGACTCTGGGTTTCCACGGCAGGGAGCACAGGTTCAACCCCATATTAGGGAAATAAGATCTTGCATGCTGCATTTTACAACCCATAAGAAGGGAGAGAGGAATGGCTATATTAATAACAGATGAAGCAGATGTGAGAGGAAATATAATTTTTAAAAACACAGAAGGACACCTGATAAAAAGAATACACTAAGAAGACAGAAATCCTAATTGTGTATTCACTGAAAACAAAGTGTCAAAATTTTGACGCTCAAACTGGTAGGACTAAAAGGAGATTGGCAAATGAATAATTACAACTGAGCATTTCAACAAAGCATTGTCAGCAATTTATCGAAATTTCAGAGAGAATCATCAAAGACGTAGAAGAAAGGTGTTCAACAAGAACATCAACCAATAGGATCTAACACTTACACAACAATTCAACTAGAAGCAGAGTAAGATTTTTTTTCAATAGACAGCAAGATGTAATACTAGGATAACCTACATCTTATGATATAAAAGAAATCTCAACAATTTAAAAATAATCAGCAGTTAAAACAGCATTATTTAAAACATTTTCTCTTGTCATGGTAAAATCAAAATAGATGTCAATACTTAGCAGGAAATTATGAAGGAATTAAACAAAACACACTTAGCAGAAAGAAAATGAAAATATGCCATATCAAAATTTGAGAGAACTAAAGAAATGCCAAGTGAACATTCATGCAAAGATGGGGCTCGATAAAGGACAGAAATTGTAGGGACCTAACCAGAAGCAGAAGATATTAAGAAGAGGTGCAAGAATACACAGAAGAGCTGTACAAAAAAGATCTTCATGACCCAGATAATCACGATGGTGTGATCACTCATCTAGAGCCAGACATCCTGGAAAGTGAAGTCAAAGTGGGCCTTAGGAAGCATCACTACAACGAACAAAGCTAGTGGAGGTGATGGAAGTCCAGTTGAGCTATTTCAAATCCTGAAAGATGATGCTGTGGAAGTGCTGCACTCAATATGCCAGCAAATATGGAAAACTCAGCAGTGGCCACAGGACTGGAAAAGGTCAGTTTTCATTCCAATCCCAAAGAAAGGCAATGCCAAAGAATGCTCAAACTACCGCACAGTTGCACTCATCTCACATGCTAGTAAAGTAATGCTCAAAATTCCCCAAGCCAGGCTTCAGCAATACGTGAACTGTGAACTCCCTGATGTTCAAGCTGGTTTTTGAAAAGGCAGATTAACCAGAGATCAAAATGCCAACATCTGATGGAACATTGAAAAAACAAGAGCATTCAAGAAAAACATCTATTTCTGCTTTATTGTTTATGCCAAAGCCTTTGATTGTGTGCATCACAATAAACTGTGGAAAATTCTGAAAAAGATGGGAATACCAGACCACTGACCTGCCTCTTGAGAAACCTGTATGCAGGTCAGGAAGCAACAGTTAGAACTGGACATGGAACAACAGACTGGTTCCAAATAGGAAAAGGAGTCCGTCAAGGCTGTATACTATCACCCTGTTTACTTAACTTTTATGCAGAGTACATCATGAGAAATGCTGGGCTGGAGGAAGCACAAGCTGGAATCAAGATTGCCGGGAGAAATATCAATAACCTCAGATATGCAGATGACACCACCCTTATGGCAAAAAGTGAAGAAGTACTAAAAAGAGCCTCTTGATGAAAGTGAAAGAGGAGAGCGAAAATTTGGCTTAAGGCTTGCTCAACATTCAGAAAACAAAGGTCATTGCATCCGGTCCATCACTTCATGGGAAATAGATGGGGAAACCGTGGAAACAGTGGCTGAATTTATTTTCATGGGCTCCAATATCACTGCAGATGGTGATTGCAGCATGAAATTAAAGACACTTACTCCTTGGAAGGAAAGTTATGACCATCCTAGAAGCATATTGAAAAGCAGAAACATTACTTTTGTCAACAAAGGGTCTGTTTAGTCAAAGCTATGGTTTTTCCATTAGTCATGTATGGATATGAGAGTTAGACCATAAAAGAAAACTGAGCACCAAAGAATTGATGCTTTTGAATTGTGTTGTTGGAGAAGACTCTTGAGAGTCTCTCGGACTGCAAGGAGATCCAACCAGTTCATTCTAAATTAGATCAGTCCTGGGTGTTCACTGGAAGGACTGATGTTGAAGCTGGAACTTCA
>NW_017193618.1:0-9723 GCF_001704415.2 Capra hircus
GCCTCTTCATTCTTTCTGGCACTATTTGTCCATTCTTTCTCCAGTAGCATATTGGGCACATACTGTCCTGGGGAATTCATCTTTCAGTGTCATATCTTTTTGCCTTTTCATACTGTTCATGGGTTCACAAGGCAAGAATACTGAAGTGATTTGCCGTACCCTTCTCCAGTGGACCATGTTCTGTCAGAACTCTCCACTATGACCCATCCATCTTGAGTGGCCCTACATGGCATAGCTTATAATTTCTCTGAGTTAGACAAGGCTGTGATCCAAGTGATCAGTTTGGGTAGTTTTTTGTAATTGTGGTTTCCATTCTGTCTGCCCGCTAATGGATGAGGATAAGAGGCTCGTGGAAGCTTCCTGATGGGAGGGACTGACTGTGAGGGGAATCTGGGTCTTGCTCTGGTGGGTGGGGTCATGCTCAGGAAACCTTTAATCCAATTTTCTGTTGATGGGTGGGGCTGTGTCCCTCCCTGTGGTTTTGTGTGAGGCCGTACTATGGTAGGGGTAATAGCAGTAATGGTGACCCCCTTCAAAAGGACTTATCCAGAACTGTTGTATTTAGTGCCCCTGACCCCATGGCAGAGCACTGTAAACCCATACCTACACTGGAGACTCCTGGACACTCACAGGCAAGTCTGGGTCAGTGTCTTTGGGGTCACTGCTGCTTTTTCCTAGGTCCTGGTGTAAACAAGTTTTTGTTTGTGCCCTCCAAGAGTCCATTTCCTCAGTCCTGTGGAAGTTCTATAATCAAATTCCAGTGGCCTTCAGAAAGTCAAATTCCCTGGGGATTCTCAGTGTCTTTTCCAAATCCACAGGTTGGGAAATCTGTTGTGGGCCCTAGAACTTTCGCAACAGTGCAAGAAATTCTTCGTATAATTGCTCTCCAGTTTGTGAGTTGTCTGCTTAGTGGTTCTGTAGTGGGGCTCACATGCTGTTCCTCTCAGGTCTGCTGCATGCAGAGCCCCTGTCCCTGCGGCAGGCCACTGCTGGCCTGTGCCTCTGCAGGAAACACTCAACACTCGAAGGCAGGTCTGGCTTAGTCTCTTATAGGTTCCCTGCATCCTGGTGCATACAAGGTGTTTTTTGAGCCCTCTGAGCATCTCTGGTGGCTATGGGGTTCAATTCTAAATGCAGTTTTGCCCCTCCTACCCATCTTGTTGGGGCTTTTCCTTTGCCCTTGGATGTGGGGTATCTTTTTTTGGTGGGATCCAACATTCTCCTGTCAATGGTTTTTTTCAGCAGTTAGGTGCAGTTTTGGAGTTCTCACAGGAGAAGATGAGCGCATGTCCTTCTATTCTGCCATCTTGTAGTCAATGATTCCAAATTGGGAAAGGAGTACGTCAAGGCTGTATATTGTCACCTTGCTTATTTAACGTAAATGAAGAGTACATCATGTGAAATGCCAGACTGGATGAAGCACAAGCTGGAATCAAGATTTCAGGGAGAAATATCAATAACTCAGATATGTAGGTGACAACACTCTAATGGCAGAAAGTGAAGAGTAACTAAAGGCCTCTTGATGAAAGTGAAGAGGAGAGTGAAAAAGTTGGCTTAAAACTGGACATTCAAAAAATGAAGATCAATGGTATCTGGTCCCATCACTTCATGGCAAATAGATAGGGAAACAATGGAAACTATGACAGACTTTCTTTTCTTGGGCTCCAAAAATCACTGCAGATGGTGACTGCAGCCATGAAATTAAAAGATGCTTGCTCCTTGGAAGAAAAGTTATGACCAACCTAGACAGCATGTTAAAAGCAGAGACATTAATTTACTGACAAAGGTCCATCTAGTCAAGGCTATGGTTTTTCCAGTAGTCATGTATGGATGTGAGAGTTGGACTATAAAGAAAACTGAGCACTGAAGAATTGATGCTTTTGAACTGTGGTGTTGGAGAAACTCTTCAGAGTCCCTTGGACTGCAAGGAGATCAAACCAGTCAATCCTTAAGGAAATCAGTCCTGAATATTCATTGGAAGGACTGATGCTGAAGCTGAAGTTCTAATACTTTGGCCACCTGATGTGAAGAACTGACTCATTAAAAAAGACCCTGATGCTGGGCAAGATTAAAAGCAAGGGGAAAAGGGGACAACAGAGGATGAGATGGTTTGGATGGCATTACCAACTCAATGGACATGAATTTGAGCAAGCTCCAGGAGTTGGTGGTGGACAGGGAAGCCTGGTGTGTTGCAGTCTACGAGGTCGCAAAGAGTCGGACATGACTGAGTGATTGAACAGAACTGATTTTGTCATTTGGGGCATCCCTGATGGCTCACTGGTAAAGAATCCTGCAATGCAGGAGACATGGGTTCAGTCCTTGGGTTGGGAAGATTCCCTGGAGAAGGAAACGGCAACCCTCCAAGTTTTTATCTGGGAATTCCCATGGGCAGAGGAGCCTGGTGGGCTACAGCCCATGGGATCCCAAAAGAGTTGGACATGCCTGAGCAGCTAAACAACAATAACAATTTTATCACTTAGATCTGAACCTTCTTATGAATTTTACTATTATGTATTCGAAACAGTCTCTCTTTGCCCCTTATACGATAAGTTCAATTAGATATTCCAAACCTTCATTCCAAACCTTACTGTTTGCCCCAACATTGGGATTCAAAGAAGAAAAAGACATATTCCTCTTCCTTGGTGTGATATTTGTTGACTGGGAGTGAGAGGGATGTATGTCAGAACCTCCAGGGTTGCAGGAGGGAGGGAAGACAGGTATAACTTAAAGTATATTAAGTTACACAATATCATTTTTCATTTGGACAAAAATATATTATTTCATAATGTGAACAACAGAAATTAAAGCTTGAATAATAATTTGGGACTAGTAAGTATATGCAGATGTTGCAAAGAGTCTTAGAATTAAGAATAGCTTTGAGGGCTAAAGTCCTGATGTTTATTAAAGAGAACATGGATTTTTTAAAAGTTGAGAAATGCTGCTCAGGCTGGTTACAGGGCATGATATGTACAGAAAATGTGGAATTGTTGCATTGTAAGTTTGAAAATAGTGGTGCTTAAACAAAGAGTGTCCTAGGACATAGGGAGTAAGGACAGGTAGGGGGAGTTTGGAGGAGATCCCAGAAGTTAGGGACATTTTAACTGACTTTTGAAGGATAGGTAGAAATTTAACAAATGGAGAAGAAAACACGACCTACAGACTGAGGAAACACCATGTCCAAAGGCTCAGAGACACAAAGGAGAAGGTATACTCAAAAGTTGTAAGTAACACAGGATGGTTTGGACAGAGTTGAAAGAAGTAGAATAAAAAGATTGTGAAAGTATTAAATGGCATACTAGGAGTTTTTTATCCTGAAGACCAGTGGCTCTCAATCTTAGTTCTTCATCAGGACCATGTATACAGTTTTATAAAATAGTTTTATTGAGAAGTACTTACATAAAATAAACTGCACTTAAGTGTGTGTAATTTGATAGGTTTTGACATATGTTTACATCCATGAAATATCACCACAGTCAGGATTATGAACATCTCTATCACCCCACATTTCCTTATATCCCTTTGTAATTCCTCCCCTGCACCCTTTCTTCCTCCCTCCATCTCTAGGCAACTGCTGATCTGCCTCTGTCACTATAGATTAGTTTGTGTTTATTAGAGTTTTATGTAAATGGAATCATACAGCATGTATCCTTTGTTTGTTTGGCTTCTTTTACTAAACAAAATTATTTGAGATTCATTCATATTGTAGTGTGTATCAGTAGTTTAGTTCTTTTATTGATGAGTGGTTTTCCATTTTATGGATATACCCTAATTTGTCTGATTTACCTGTTGATGGACATTGGGGTTGTTTCCAATTTGGCTTTTACTAATAAAACTTCTGTGAACATTCAACTACAAGTCTTTGTATGACTGTATGCCTTTAACATGGTAAATGTATGTTTAACATTTTAAGAAACCACCAAACTGTTTTCCAAAATGGCTGTAATATTTTACTTTCCACCAGCAGCAAATGAGAGTTCCAGTTATGCCACATCCTCACCAATACCTGGTGTTGTCAGATTTTAAATTTTAGGCATTCTAAAAGATAAGGTTTTACTTTACATTGTGGTTTTAATTTGCATATCCTAATAAGTAAAGATTAGCTGACTCAGTGGACATGAGTTTGAGCAAACTCTGGGAAATAGTGAAAGACAGGGAAGCCTGGCATGCTGCAGTCCATGGGATTGCAAAGAGCTGGACGCAACTGAGAACACAACTGAACAGCAATAACTAAAGTTAGTGAATATTATTTCATGTGCTCATTTACCATCTGTATGTCTTCTTTAATGAAATAGTTATTTAGATCTTCTGTTTGTATTTGTACTGGACTGTTTGTTTTCATATTATTTAGTCCTGAGAATTATTTATGTAGTCTGGATATAGGTCCTTTATTTGATGTATTATTTGCAACTATCTTCTTTGTGGCTTGTCTTTTCACTCTCTTAACAGTATTTTCAAAAAATTCTTAATTTTGATGGAGTCCAATTGATCAATTATCATCTTTTGTGGAGCAATTTGTGTAGTTTTATGTTTATTTCAATACTAATTCTGGGTCTCTTTCCTTAAGATCCTCAGTAAGTCTAGAGAGAGCTTGGACAGTTGAGTGTGAATAAAACATTAAAAGTGATTTTGATGTGCAGCTACTGGTAACAATACTGCATAAAACGGTGAGCTGTCCTATGTATTTGAATGCTAGGGATCTTGTTTAGGTATTTCCTTATAGTTCATCTTGTTCCAGAAGGATTTCATGATCGTCTTACAAGGATCCAAGATAACATATATTGAAAGTAGATAGAAAAATTTAAAAAAGGTGGGACACAAACTGGAGCCACTAATGGCACTAAAAATTCATACTTTATTGATCTACACATTGCTTCTAACTTTTCCAGCAATTCAATGTGTATAAGATAAAACAAGCCAATTGCTCAAGGGACATACTAGTGTTAAGATTAGACATAAATGTCTCCTGAGGAAACTTATAAAAAGGGAAGAACAGTGTTCTGGGTGAGTTTCAAAGGGCGGTTTATTATAATAGTTCAGTACGGGCTGATTGCATTATGATTAGGTACAATTCAGTAAAAACCAATCTTTCAGGGAACCGTTAAAATAGATACCAGCCCTCTAACGATCTAAACTGATGCAAAATGACCAAGCTTTTGCTTTCTGGCTCAAACATCTGAGATGAAAAAGTTGCTTTTGCCAAGTGGTGTGGAGTTCTAGAAATAAAAATAGTTTATTTAAATGGTAATGAATAAAAGATGCAAGAGTATATATTAGACTCTCTGGATTAGAAGGAATGATGAATGATTTTTCTTTTAGGAAATGACTTGTGCTTTCTCTCAAATAAGTTTTTTATAAATATTGCTTGGAGGCTGGGAAGATGAGCCCAAAATTATGCTCCCTATTTCTCTATGCTGCTTGTTGAATAAAGACCTACATGTTAAGATAGACAATTGAGTTGGGGGTTAGCGTCCCTTTGCAAAGGCTGTTATCTAACAACCATCTCACTTCTGCCAGAATTGAAGGAATCTCATAAGCAGGGCCAAGAACCCACTGGAGGTTTTTTTTTTTCTTTTTTTGAAGATTTATTAATTTTATGTTCTAGCTGTGGTGGGTCTTTGCTGCTTCACACGGTTTCTCTAGCTGCAGCGAGCGGGTGCTGCTCTTCATTTGCTGTGTGGGCTTCTCATTGCAGTAGCTTCTATTGTGGAGCACAGGTTCTAGTACGTGAGCTTTAACAGTTGCAGCACATGGACTCAGTAGTTTGGCTCGTGGGCTCTAGAGTGCTGGCTCAGTAGCTGTGGCATAGGGACTTTATTGCTCTGTGTATGTTGGATCTTCCTGGACCAGGTATCGAATTGGTGTCCTCTGCTTTGCAAGGTGAATTCTTAACTACTGACCAGAAGAGAAACCTCCATTGGCGGTTTTAAAGCATGGAATTGATGTGTCCTGTATGGATATTTTAGAAAGATGATGTTGGTAGCATTGTGAGAATGGGCACTGAAATGGGCAGAGAAGCTAGGAGCCAGGATACTGTTGGAACAGTGTAGGTAAATGATAGTAAGGGACTTGCTCTGAGATGATTGTAGTGGAAGTTGAAAGGTAGGATTAAAGAGTGATTTCAGAGATAGAAGCAATTGATGGAGTTGATATCATCCTCATATCTCTGATATGAGGTTGAGGGAGAAGAGGAGTTAAAAATGACTATAAATTTTTTATATTGGCCAGCTAGGAGGAAGATAGTATGACTAACTGCCACTTTAGAACAAAGAGGGAAGAACAGATTTGCAGAAAAGATCATGAATTTGGCTTTTGACACTTGGAGGTTGTGTGCTTGAATTATCCAAGTGAAAATAGCAGTAGACTGTTTTGAGATCTGGAGCTCAAAAGAGAGGGGTGGCTGGAGATAAAGATTTGAAGACATCAACACACAGGTAGGTGTAGTTGAAATTTTGGGAATAGATCAGATAACATGGTGAGATTTTATAGAGGGGAAAGAGAAGAGGTTATAACACTGAGAATAGAAGTTAAGAAATAAGACATTATCTAAAATATTCTTCAATAAGGATGAAAGAAAAAAGGTTTTCTCTGTGGCTGTTCCTTCATTTTACATTGATGACCTTGTTCCATTGGTTCTCAGCCTGATTTTGAACATTTTATGTCATAAAAAACTTTGTTATTGGATTTTGTGGCCCTCGAATGTTATTTCTATAATACTTTTTGCCGTCTGTAATTTCTGATTACCATTTCATGGACCTTACTGATCTCATCTAAAATTATGTCTGCTTTATTTTATGTTTGGCCATGATATATTTTTCTTAGAGTAGGAGTCTTTTTAAATTTGAGGTTCAATTTTTCCATGACTTCTAGTATGATATTTTATGTAGTTGCTAGACTACACAGAAGTTATTTCATATTATGATTCTCTATACCATTATTTTCTCTTTTTTTATTGAAGTATAATTGCTTTAATGGTGTGTTAGTTTCTGCTACACAACAAAGTGAATCAGCTGTGTGTATATATATATCCCATCCCTCTTCAGCTTCCCTGCCATCCCCACCCCATACCATTATTTTCAAACAGTGTTCACATTTTAAAAAATCTACAAACAATAAATCCTGGAGAGGGTGTGGAGGAAAGGGAACCCTCTTGCACTGTTGGTGGGAATGTAAATTGATTTACAGCCATTATGAAGACATGATGGAGATTCCTTAAAAAGTCAGGAGTAAAACCACTATATGACCCAGCAATCCCACTGCTAGGCATATACCCTGAGGAAACAAAAATTGAAAAAGACACGTGTACCCCAGTGCTCAATGCAGCACTATTTACAATAACTAGAACATGGAAGCAACCTAAATGTCCATTGACAGATGAATGGATAAAGAAATGGTGCATATATACAATGGAATATTACTCAGCCATAAAAAAGAACATATTTGAGCAACTTCTAACAAGATGGATGAACCTAGAGTCTATTATACAAAGTGAAGTAAGTCAGAAAGAGAAAAATATCATATACTAGTGCATATATATGGAATCTAGAAAGATGGTACTCATGAAATTATTTGCAGGTATTTACTGGAGAAGGAAATGGCAACCTACTCTGGTGTTCTTGCCTGGAGAATCCCAGGGATGGGGGAGCCTGGTGGCCTGCCGTCTATGGGGTCGCACAGAATCGGACACGACTGAAGCAACTTAGCAGCAGCAGCAGCATGGAGACACAGACATAGAGAAAAGACTTACGGATATGGGGGGGGGAGGAAGGAGAGGGTGGTATGTATGAAGAGAGTAACATGGAAACTTACATTGCCATATGTTAAACAGATAGCCAATGGGAATTTGCTATATGACTCAGGGAACTCAAACTGGGGCTATGTAACAACCTAGAGGGGTGAGATGGGGAGAGAAGTGGGAGGGAGGTTTAAGATGGAGGGGACATATGTATACCTATGGTTGATTCATGTTGATGTTTGGCAGAAATCAGCACAATTTTGTAAAGCAATTATCCTTCAATTAAAAAATAAATCAATATGAAATTAAAAAAAGAATATGAACATAAAAAACCTTATTGTAGTATACTTGATTTACATTGTTGTGTTAGTTTCTGCTATACAGCAAAGTGAATCAGTTATAAATATACATATGTCCACTTTTTATAGATTCTTTTCCCATACAGGCCATTACAGAGTATTTTTCTAAGCTATTTATATTGGAGTGGGTGGTTTAGTGGTAGAATCTTCGCCTGCCATGCAGGAGGCCGGGTTCATTTCCCGGCCCATGCAGCCATAGTGTCCCCTTTTTAGGGCTTCCCTTGTGGCTCAGCTAGTAAAGAATCTGCCTATAGTGCAGAAGACCTGGTTCAATCCCTGGGTTGGGAAGATCCCCTGGAGAAGGGAAAGGCTATCCACTCCAGTTTTCTGGCCTGGAGAATTCCATGGACCAGCCCATGGGGTCCCAAAGAGTTGGACACAACTGAGCAACTTTCAGTATGGTATAGCCAATTAACAAATAATGTTGTGACAGTTTCAGGTGAACAGAAAAGAAAGAGACCTGACCATATGTACACATACATCCATTCTCCTCCGAACACCCCTCCCATCCAGGCCCACGCAACATTAAGCAGAGCTTCATAAACTATAAGTAGGTCTTTGTCCACTATCCATTTTAAACAGAGCATTGTGCGCATGTCCATCCCAAACTCCCTCCCCGTGGCAATCATGTTTGTTCTCCACATTTGTGAGTCTCTGTTTTAAGGCCATTACAGAGTATTGAGTAGAGTTTCCTGTGCTATACAGTAGGTCCTTATTAGTTATTTATTTTATGTGTAGCAGTGTGTATATGCCAACCTCAATCTCCCAATTTATCCCTCGACAAAGCTCACGTTTCAATAAAAATTTCCAACACCAAAAAAAATTATGTGATTTTTACATTTTTTTCTCTCCCATAATAATGTTGAGCCAAATTGAATAATTATATTATGGTCATTCTTTTGGCAGTTTGATTTATCTCAAAAATATTTTTGTGTCAGTCCTGAACTTTCTCTAAGCCTTCTTATTCAACAGTCATTCATTTGCCTGTACATGTGAAAAGATCTCTCTTCTTCAATATCTTGTACAAATACCTTTATGAATTATTTTACTGAAATTTATACATATGGAAAAGTAAAAAATTCTTAACTGCACAAAATTCTTAATGAATTTTTACGAAGAGAATGTATTCATGTCATCTCCACTTAAATCAAGAAATAAAGCACCACCAGCACCTAAGAAATCTCCACCTTGTACCTTCCTGTTCCTTTCCCTGCTTTCTAAATGGAATTCCTCTTCTAATGCAATAAATTAGTTTTGCCTTTTCTGAGAGTCATGTAAATGTTATCATACAACATATATTTCTTGCTCCTGGCTTCTTTCATTTGGCATAAGGCTGGTGAGATTCTCCATGTTATTGCATCTGTCATTTGTTTCTTTCTTTTTATTGCAATAGAGTATTCCATTTTATGAATATATCGCAACTTAACTTTTCATTTTGCTCTTGATGGGCATTTGAATTTTTTCCAGTTAATGAATACTGCAGATAATGCTGCTATAAATACTGTAAATGTTTTTTGATGCACACATGTATACATTTTACTGGATACATATGCAGCAGTGAAATTATGTAAAGAAATGCAATGCTAATGATTTCTCTGAAGATTCTTTTGAATATATATGCATCATATTATG
>NW_017193619.1:0-9722 GCF_001704415.2 Capra hircus
AAAAACAAAAGATAATTACAGTGCAAGCCATAATGGGAACATTTTAATGTAACAATGTAAAATAATTACATACAGTTTGAGGGTCAAGCAGAGGGATGTGTTAAGTGGGGGAACATCCATGTGCATGTTTTCATCCACCCAGCCAGTCTATGTCTTTTCTTTGGTGCATTTAATCCATTCTGTTTAAGGTAATGGTTGATATGTATGTTTTTATTACCATTTTCTTAATTGTTTTGGGTTTATTTTCTGTAGGTCTTTTCCTTTTCCTGTTGTTCCTGCTTAGAGTTGTTCTTTAATGTTGTTGTAAGCTGGTTGGTGGTGCTGAATTCTCTTAACTTTTGCTTGTCTAGAGAGCTTTTGATTTCTCCATCAAATGAATGAGAGTCTTGCTGGGTAGAGCGTTCTGGTTGCAAGTTCCAGGGACAGGGTTTTGCGCTGAGCTCACAGCCTTTCTTTTTTTTTTTTTTATTTTTTTTTTTTATTTATTTTTTTTAAATTTTAAAATCTTTAATTCTTACATGCGTTCCCAAACATGAACCCCCCTCCCACCTCCCTCCCCATAACATCTCTCTGGGTCATCCCCATGCACCAGCCCAAGCATGCTGTATCCTGCATCAGACATAGACTGGCGATTCAATTCTTACATGATAGTATACATGTTAGAATGTCATTCTCCCAAATCATCCCACCCTCTCCCTCTCCCTCTGAGTCCAAAAGTCCATTATACACATCTGTGTCTTTTTCCTGTCTTGCATACAGGGTCGTCATTGCCATCTTCCTAAATTCCATATATATGTGTTAGTATACTGTATTGGTGTTTTTCTTTCTGGCTTACTTCACTCTGTATAATCGGCTCCAGTTTCATCCATCTCATCAGAACTGATTCAAATGAATTCTTTTTAACGGCTGAGTAATACTCCATTGTGTATATGTACCACAGCTTTCTTATCCATTCATCTGCTGATGGACATCTAGGTTGTTTCCATGTCCTGGCTATTATAAACAGTGCTGCGATGAACATTGGGGTACATGTGTCTCTTTCAATTCTGGTTTCCTCGGTGTGTATGCCCAGCAGTGGGATTGCTGGGTCATAAGGTAGTTCTATTTGCAATTTTTGTTGGCAGGGATGCAAGGTGTAATTCACCACATTATAAAAACCATATGATTATCTCAATAGATGCAGAGAAGGCCTTTGACAAAATTCAACATCCATTTATGATAAAAACAGAAAGCAGGAATAGAAGGAACATACCTCAACATAATAAAAGCTATATATGACAAACCCACAGCAAACATTATCCTCAATGGTGAAAAATTGAAAGCATTTCCCTAAAGTCAGGAACAAGACAAGGGTGTCCACTTTCACCGCTACTATTCAACATAGTTCTGGAAGTTTTGGCCACAGCAATCAGAGCAGAAAAAGAAATAAAAGGAATCCAAATTGGAAAAGAAGAAGTAAAACTCTCACTGTTTGCAGATGACATGATCCTCTACATGGAAAACCCTAAAGACTCCACCAGAAAATTACTAGAGCTAATCAATGAATATAGTAAAGTTGCAGGATATAAAATCAACACACAGAAATCCCTTGCATTCCTATACACGAATAATGAGAAAGTAGAAAAAGAAATTAAGGAAACAATTCCATTCACCATTGCAACGAAAAGAATAAAATACTTAGGAATATATCTACCTAAAGAAACTAAAGACCTATATATAGAAAACTATAAAACACTGATGAAAGAAATCAAAGAGGACACTAATAGATGGAGAAATATACCATGTTCATGGATCGGAAGAATCAATATAGTGAAAATGAGTATACTACCCAAAGCAATTTACAAATTCAATGCAATCCCTATCAAGCTACCAGCACATTTTTCACAGAACTAGAACAAATAATTTCAAGATTTGTATGGAAATACAAAAAACCTCGAATAGCCAAAGCAATCTTGAGAAAGAAGAATGGAACTGGAGGAATCAACTTGCCTGACTTCAGGCTCTACTACAAAGCCACAGTCATCAAGACAGTATGGTACTGGCACAAAGACAGACATATAGATCAATGGAACAAAATAGAAAGCCCAGAGATAAATCCACACACATATGGACACCTTATCTTTGACAAAGGAGGCAAGAATATACAATGGAGTAAAGACAATCTCTTTAACAAGTGGTGCTGGGAAAACTGGTCAACCACTTGTAAAAGAATGAAACTAGATCACTTTCTAACACCGCACACAAAAATAAACTCAAAATGGATTAAAGATCTAAATGTAAGACCAGAAACTATAAAACTCCTAGAGGAGAACATAGGCAAAACACTCTCAGACATAAATCACAGCAGGATCCTCTATGATCCACCTCCCAGAATTCTGGAAATAAAAGCAAAAATAAACAAATGGGATCTAATTAAAATTAAAAGCTTCTGCACAACAAAGGAAAATATAAGCAAGGTGAAAAGACAGCCTTCTGAATGGGAGAAAATAATAGCAAATGAAGCAACTGACAAACAACTAATCTCAAAAATATACAAGCAACTTCTGCAGCTCAATTCCAGAAAAATAAACGACCCAATCAAAAAATGGGCCAAAGAACTAAATAGACATTTCTCCAAAGAAGACATACGGATGGCTAACAAACACATGAAAAGATGCTCAACATCACTCATTATTAGAGAAATGCAAATCAAAACCACAATGAGGTACCACTTCACACCAGTCAGAATGGCTGCGATCCAAAAATCTGCAAGCAATAAATGCTGGAGAGGGTGTGGAGAAAAGGGAACCCTCCTACACTGTTGGTGGGAATGCAAACTAGTACAGCCACTATGGAGAACAGTGTGGAGATCCTGGCTGAAGAAAAGAGAACTTTTCGTGAACATTGTTTTTCTTAATTGGCCTAAGGTCAGGGGCATCCTCAAGGCCAGGGCAGAAGCAACCCAAAGAGCGGTGGCTGTGCACAGGAGGGCCTAGCTATCCCACATTGAAGGTCAGGAAAGGGCGGTGAGAGATACCCTCCAAGGTAAGGAGCAGCAGCTGCGCTTTGCTGGAGCAGCTGTGAAGAGATACCCACCAAGGTAAGAGAAACCCAAGTAAGATGGTAGGTGTTGCAAGAGGGCATCAGAGGGCAGACACACTGAAACCATATCACAGAAAACTAGTCAATCTAATCACACTAGGACCACAGCCTTGTCTAACTCAATGAAACTAAGCCATGCCTGCGGGGCAACCCAAGACGGGTCATGGTGGAGAGGTCTGACAGAATGTGGTCCACTGGAGAAGGGAATGGCAAACCACTTCAGTATTCTTGCCTTGAGAACCCCATGAACAGTATGAAAAGGCAAAATGATAGGATACTGAAAGAGGAACTCCCCAGGTCAGTAGGTGCCCAATATGCTACTGGAGATCAGTGGAGAAATAACTCCAGAAAGAATGAAGGGATGGAGCCAAAGCAAAAACAATACCCAGCTGTGGATGTGACTGGTGATAGAAGCAAGGTCCGATGCTGTAAAGAGCAATATTGCATAGGAACCTGGAATGTCAGGTCCATGAATCAAGGCAAATTGGAAGTGGTCAAACAAGAGATGGCAAAGAGTGAACGTCGACATTCTAGGAATCAGCGAACTAAAATGGACTGGAATGGGTGAATTTAACTCAGATGACCATTATATCTACTACTGGGCAGGAATCCCTCAGAAGAAATGGAGTAGCCATCATGGTCAACAAAAGAGTCCGAAATGCAGTACTTGGATGCAATCTCAAAAATGACAGAATGATCTCTGTTCATTTCCAAGGCAAACCATTCAATATCACAGTAATCCAAGTCTATGCCCCAACCAGTAATGCTGAAGAAGCTGAAGTTGAACGGTTCTATGAAGACCTACAAGACCTTTTAGAACTAACACCCAAAAAAGATGTCCTTTTCATTATGGGGACTGGAATGCAAAAGTAGGAAGTCAAGAAACACCTGGAGTAACAGGCAAATTTGGCCTTGGAATGCAGAATGAAGCAGGGCAAAGACTAATAGAGTTTTGCCAAGAAATGCACTGGTCATAGCAAACACCCTCTTCCAACAACACAAGAGAAGACTCTACACATGGACATCACCAGATGGTCAACACGAAATCAGATTGATTATATTCTTTGCAGCCAAAGATGGAGAAGCTCTATACAGTCAACAAAAACAAGACCAGGAGCTGACTGTGGCTCAGATCATGAACTCCTTATTACCAAATTCAGACTTAAATTGAAGAAAGTAGGGAAAACCACTAGACCATTCAGGTATGACCTAAATCAAATCCCTTATGATTATACAGTGGAAGTGAGAAATAGATTTAAGGGCCTAGATCTGATAGATAGAGTGCCTGATGAACTATGGAATGAGGTTTGTGACATTGTACAGGAGACAGGGATCAAGACCATCCCCATGGAAAAGAAATGCAAAAAAGCAAAATGGCTGTCTGGGAGGCCTTACAAATAGCTGTGAAAAGAAGAGAAGTGAAAAGCAAAGGAGAAAAGGAAAGATATAAGCATCTGAATGCAGAGTTCCAAAGAATAGCAAGGAGAGATAAGAAAGCCTTCTCAGCGATCAATGCAAAAATAGAGGAAAAAGAACAGAATGGGAAAGACTAGAGATCTCTTCAAGAAAATTAGAGATACCAAGGGAACATTTCATGCAAAGATGGGCTCGATAAAGGACAGAAATGGTATGGACCTAACAGAAGCAGAAGATATTAAGAAGAGGTGGCAAGAATACACAGAAGAACTGTACAAAAAAGATCTTCATGACCCAGATAATCACGATGGTGTGATCACTCATCTAGAGCCAGACATCCTGGAATGTGAAGTCAAGTGGGCCTTAGAAAGCATCACTATGAACAAAGCTAGTGGAGGTGATGGAATTCCAGTTGAGCTATTTCAAATCCTGAAAGATGATGCTGTGAAAGTGCTGCACTCAATATGCCAGCAAATTTGGAAAACTCAGCAGTGGCCACAGGACTGGAAAAGGTCAGTTTTCATTCCAATCCCAAAGAAAGGCAATGCCAAAGAATGCTCAAACTACCACACAATTGCACTCATCTCACATGCTAGTAAAGTAATGCTCAAAATTCTCCAAGCCAGGCTTCAGCAATACGTGAACCGTGAACTTCCAGATGTTCAAGCTGGTTTTAGAAAAGGCAGAGGAACCAGAGATCAAATTGCCAACATCTGCTGGATCATGGAAAAAGCAAGAGAGTTCCAGAAAAACATCTATTTCTGCTTTATTGACTATGCCAAAGCCTTTGACTGTGTGGATCACAATAAACTGTGGAAAATTCTGAAAGAGATGGGAATACCAGACCACCTGACCTGCCTCTTGAGAAATCTGTATGCAGGTCAGGAAGCAACAGTTAGAACTGGACATGGAACAACAGACTGGTTCCAAATAGGAAAAGGAGTACGTCAAGGCTGTATATTGTCACCCTGCTTATTTAACTTATATGCAGAGTACATCATGAGAAACGCTGGACTGGAAGAAACACAAGCTGGAATCAAGATTGGGGAGAAATATCAATAACCTCAGATATGCAGATGACACCACCCTTATGGCAGAAAGTGAAGAGGAACTAAAAAGCCTCTTGATGAAAGTGAAAGAGGAGAGTGAAAAAGTTGGCTTAAAGCTCAACATTCAGAAAACGAAGATCATGGCATCTGGTCCCATCACTTCATGGAAATAGATGGGGGAAACAGTGGAAACAGTGTCAGACTTTATTTTTGGGGGCTCCAAAATCACTGCAGATGGTGACTGCAGCCATGAAATTAAAAGACGCTTACTCCTTGGAAGAAAGTTATGACCAACCTAGATAGCATATTCAAAAGCAGAGACATTACTTTGCCAACAAAGGTCCGTCTAGTCAAGGCTATGGTTTTTCCAGTGGTCATGTATGGATGTGAGAGTTGGACTGTGAAGAAAAGCTGAGCACCAAAGAATTGATGCTTTTGAACTGTGGTGTTGGAGAAGACTCTTGAGAGTCCCTTGGACTGCAAGGAGATCCAACCAGTCCATTCTGAAGGAGATCAGGCCCGGGGGGAAGGATGATGCTAAAGCTGAAACTCCAGTACTTTGGCCCTCATCATTGGAAAAGACTCTGATGCTGGGAGGGATTGGGGCAGGAGGAGAAGGGGACGACAGAGGATGAGATGGCTGGATGGCATCACTGACTCGATGGACATGAGTCTGAGTGAACTCCGGGAGTTGGTGATGGACAGGGAGGCCTGGCGTGCTGCGATTCATGGGGTCGCAAAGAGTCGGACACGACTGAGTGACTGAACTGAAGTGAACTGAAAGAACAATATTGCTTAGGAACCTGGAATGTTAGGTCCAGGTTCTAGTTAAATTGGATGTGGTAAAGCAGATGATGGCAGGTGTATACACTGACATCTTAGGAATCAGTGTACTAGAATTGAAAGGAACGGGAGAATTCAGTTCAGAAGACCATTGTATCTACTATTGTGGGCAAGAATCCCACAGAAGAAATGGAGTAGCCCTCATAAACAATGAAAGAGTCCAAAACGCAGTACTCAGTGCAATCTCGAAAACAACAGAATGATCTCAGTTCATTTCCAAGGTAAACTGTTCAACACAGTAATCCAAGACTATGCCCCAACCAGTGATGCTGAAAAGATGATGTTGACCAGTTCTGTGAAGACCTACAAGACCTTCTAGACCCAACACCAAAAAAAGATATCCTTTTCCTCCTAGAGGATTGGAATGCAAAAGTTGTTGAATGTAGATTTCTATTACTGTCTGAAGTTTGATAGGGTTATGCCTCCTGCTTTGTCTTTTTTCTTCAGGATTTCTTTAACAATTCTGAGTCTTTTATGGTTCTACAGGAACTTTTAAGATCATTTTTATTCAGTGAAAAATGTTTTCATTTTTCATCTCTATCAAATGATTTGGTAGAGGTCTCTTTAAATTTCTGCTTCCCCCCATAGCTCAGTTGGTAAAGAATCCCCCTGCAAAGCAGGTTACCCCAGTTCGATTCCTAGGTTGAGAAGATCCACTGCAGAAGATAGGCTACCCACTCCAATATTCTTGGGCTTCCCTTGTGGATCAGCTGGTAAAGAATCTGCCTACAATATGGAAGACTTGGGTTAGATCCCTGGGTTGGGAAGATCCCTTGCAGAAGAGAAAGGGTACCCACTCCAGTATTCTGGCCTGGAGAATTCCATGGGCTAAGTCCGTGGGGTTGCAAAGAGTTGGACATGACTGAGTGACTTTCAGTTTTCACTTCATTAAATCTGTAGATTGTTTTGGGTAGTATGGCCATTTTAACATTAATTCTTATAATCCAAGAGCATGGGATAGCTTTACATTTCTTTGAGTCAATTTTCATTTTCCTTTACTAAGGTTTTATAGTTCTCAGCTATAAGTCTTTTACCTCCTTGGTCAGATTTATTCCTCAGTATATTATTTTTGGGAGTATAAAAGGTATTGTTTCTTTGCATTCTCTTTCTGATATTTCATTGTTTGTACAAAGAAAGGCAACTGATTTTTGATGTTAATCTGTATCCTGTTACCTTGCTGAATTCACCTATCAGCTTTAGTAGTTTTTATGTGGAGTCTTTAAGGTTTTCTATATATAGTATCATAACATCTGCATATAATGACAGTTTTACATCTTCCCTTCCAATTGGGATACCTTTTATTTCTTTTTCTTGTCTGATTGCCATGGTTGGGACTACCATGTATATGTTGAATGGAAAAGGTGAGAGTGGGCATCCTTGTCTTATTTCATATTTTAGCAGGAACACTTTCAGCTTTTCAGCATTGAGTATTATAGTAGCCATGGGTTTATTGTAAGAAGCTTTTATTATTTGAGACATGTTACCTCTAATCCCATTTTGATAAGTTTTTTAAAATCATGAATGGATATTGAATTTTGTCAAATGCATTTTCTGAGTCTAACTGAGATGATCATGTGGTTTTTGTCTTTTGTTTATGTGGTGTATCACATTGATTTACATATGTTTAACTAGTCTGGTGAACTTGGGATAAATCCTACATGGTTGTGGTGTATGATAATTTTTTGTGTATTGTTGGATTCTATTTGCTAATATTTTGTTGAGAATTTTTGCACAGATATTCATCAGAGATACTGGACTGTAATTTTCTTCCTTGGTGGTGTCTTTGTCTAGTTTTTGTGTCAGGGTGATATTGGTTTCATAGAATGTCTTTGGGAATGTTCCCGCCTCTTCAGTTTCTTGGAAGAGTTTGAGAAGGATTGGTATATGTTCTTTTTTCATAGAATTTGCCTGTGAAATCTACGGGTCCTGTACTTTGGATTGTAAGGAGTTTTTCAATTACAGATTTTACTTCATGTATAGTAATTGGTCTGTTCAAATTATCTGTCTCTTACTGATTCAATTTTGGTGGGCCATATGTGAGTCAGGAAGTATCCTCTGGTGAAGGAAATGGCAACCCACTCTAGTATTCTTTCCTGGGAAATCCCGGGGTCAGAGGTTCCTGGCAGGCTACAGTTCATAGGGTCACAAAGATTCAGACACAACTGAGTGACTAAGCATACACACACATGTTTACATTTGTTTATTTCTTCTAGGTTGTCAAATTTTGAGTATTCACTTTTTTTTTTTTTTTTTTGGTATTTATGCAGTATCAATTGTTTTTTCTCCCTTTTCATTTTTTAATTTTGTTTATTTGTTTTCTCTCTGTTTTCATAGTAAGCCTGGTCAGATATTTGTTAATCTTGTTTCTACTTTCAAAGAACCAAATCTTAGTTTTACTGATTTTTTCTATTGTTTTTCTATATTTTTATGTGTCGATTTTATTTACTCTCTGATCTTTATTATTTCCTTCTTTCTTCTGAATTTAGGTTTTATTTATTCTTCTTTCTGATTCTTTTAAGTGGTATGTTAGACTGTGTGAGATTTTTCTCTCTTTTTGCTTTTGAGGAAGGCCTGTTTTTCTATAAGCTTCCCTCTAAGAACTGCTTTTTGCTGCTTCCCATAGATTTTTTTCATGGTTGTGTTTTCATTGTCATTTTTCTTAAAATGACAGTGGTATTTTAAAATTTCCTCCTTTGATTTCATTTTTATTATTGACCCATTGAATTTTTTTTTTTAGTAGCATATTGTTTAGTGTCCATATAGTTGTTTAGTCTTAATTTAATTGTTTAGTCTCCATGTAATTGTTTAGTCACCATGTAATTGTTTAGTCTCCATGTAAACCTCTATGGGTAATTTCTAATTTCATGCCATTGTGGTCAGAAAAGATGCTTGGAAAGATTTTGATTTTTTTTAATGTATCAAGGTTAGATTTATGGCCCCAGGATGTGATCTATCCGGGAGAAGGTTCCTGCACACTTGAGAAAAAGGTGAAATTCATTGTTTTGGGGTGAAAATGTGCTATAGATATCAATTAGGTCTAACTGGTCTATTGTATCATTTAAAGTTTGCGTTTCTTTGTTGATTTTCTGTTTAGTTGATCTGTCCATAGGTGTGAGTGGTGTATTAAAGTCTCCACTATTATTGTGTTACTGTTAATTTCCCCTTTCATACTTGTTAGCATTTGTCTTACATATTGCGGTGCTCCTATGTTTGGTGCATATATATTTATAATTGTTATATCTTCTTCTTGGATTGATCCTTTGATCATTATGTAGTGGCCCTCTTTGTCTCTTTTCACAGCCTTTGTTTTAAAGTCTATTTTATTGGATATAA
>NW_017193620.1:0-9722 GCF_001704415.2 Capra hircus
CCGCCCCTGCGCCCGCTGCGGTCCCCTCGCCCGCGCTGCGCCCTCGCGCCCTCCCGGCGGTTCTCCCCTCCCGGCGCGCTGCGGCCCCTTTTCCGCTGCGGCGTCTCGCGCTCCTCCCCTCCCTCTGGCCCTTCCCCCGGGTCCTTCCCCCCTTGCTGCCCCTCCCGCCGTTCCCCGCCTCCCCGTCCCCCTCGCGCGCCCCGGCGTCCCCGCCCCTCGCGGCCCCCGTTTCCGCCTCCTCGCTCGCGCGGCGGGCTCCTTTCCCTGCGTGGTCGGCCCGCCTTCCCGGCGTTCCCGTCGCCTCTCCCGCGGCGGCGCTCTCCCCGGCCCGGCGCGCGGCCCTCCCGGGTCGTGCCCCCTTCCCCGCGTCCCCCCTGTCTCCGTCCCTTCCCGGGCCCCCTGTTTTCCCTGCCCTGCCTCGCCTTTCCCGCCGCGGCTCGCCTCCCCCCCGGTGGCCCGTGGGCCCGCCCTGTGGCCGCCTCGTGGCCCGCCTCGTGGCCCGCCTCGCGGCCCGCCCGCTCCCTTGCTCCCCGCGCCGGGCCGTGCCCCTGCTGCTCCCGCTCGGGCGGCCCGCGCCCGTGCCTGCCCCCTCGCGCCGCGGCCTGCCTCCCCTGGGGCGCCTCCCGCCGTCCCCCCTCCCCTGTCCCCTGGCGCGGCCTCTCCGGTTCCGGCCCCGCCTCCCCCCCGCCTCGCCCCGGCCTCGCCGGGCGCGGCCTCGCGCGGCCCCCCGCGCCCTCGCCTGGGGCCTGGCCTTTCCTGCGGCCCCGCGCGGGTCCCTGCGGTCCCGTCGTCCGTCGCGCGCCCCTGCCGCCCCTCGCGCCCTCCCGGCGGTTCCCCTCCCGGCGCGCTGCGGCCCCTTTCCGCTGCGGCGTCTCGCGGCTCCTCCCCCTCCCCTCTGGCCCTTCCCCGGGTCCTTCCCCCCTTGCTGCCCCTCCCGCCGTTCCCGCCTCCCGTCTCCCCTCGCGCGGCCGCCCGCGCGTCCCGCCCCCTCCCGCGGCGCCCCGTTTCCGCCTCCTCGCTCGCGCGGCGGGCTCCTTTCCCTGCGTGGTCGGGCCCGCCTTCCGGCGTTCCCTCGCCTCCCCGCGGCGGCGCTCTCCCCCGGCCCGGCGCGCGGCCCTCCCGGGTCGTGCCCCCCCTTCCCCGCGTCCCCCGCTGTCTCCGTCCCTTCCCGGGCCCCTGTTTTCCCTGCCCTGCCTCGCCTTTCCCGCCGCGGCTCGCCTCCCCGGTGGCCCGTGGGCCCGCCTGTGGCCCGCCTCGCGGGCCCGCCGCCCTCCCTTGCTCCCGCGCCGGGCCGCGTGCCCTGCTGCTCCCGCTCGGCGCCCGCGGTGCCTGCCCCCCTCGCGCCGCGGCCTGCCTCCCCTGGGGCGCCTCCCGCCGTCCCCCCGCTCCCTGTCCGCCCTGGCGCGGCCTCCTCCGGTTCCGGCCCGCCTCCCCCCGGTCTTCGGCCCCGGCCTCGCCGGGCGCGGCCTCCCGCGCGGCCCCCGCGCCCCTCGCCTGGGGCCTGGCCTTTCCCTGCGGCCCCCGCGCGGGTCCCTGCGGTCCCGTCGTCCGTCGCGCCCCCTGCCGCCCCTCGCCCCTCCCGGCGGTTCTCCCCCTCCCGGCGCGCTGCGGCCCCTTTCCGCTGCGGCGTCTCGCGGCTCCTCCCCCCCCCTCTGGCCCTTCCCCCGGGTCCTTCCCCCCTTGCTGCCCCTCCCGCCGTTCCCCCCTCCCCGTCTCCCCTCGCGCGGCCGCCGCGCGTCCCCGCCCCCCTCCGCGGCGCCCGTTTCGCCTCCTCGCTCGCGCGGCGGGCTCCTTTCCCTGCGTGGTCGGGCCCGCCTTCCCGGTTCCCCGTCCCTCTCCCGCGGCGGCGCTCTCCCCGGCCGGCGCGCGGCCCTCCCGGGTCGTGCCCCCTTCCCCCGCGTCCCGCTGTCTCCGTCCCTTCCCGGGCCCCCTGTTTTCCCCTGCCTCGCCTTTCCGCCGCGGCTCGCCTCCCCCCCGGTGGCCCGTGGGCCGCCCTGTGGGCCCGCCTCGTGGCCCGCCCTCGCGGGCCCCCGCCCCTGCTCCCTTGCTCCCCGCGCCGGGCCGCGTGCCCCTGCTGCTCCCGCTCGGGCGGCCCGCGCCCGTGCCTGCCCCCGCCGCGGCCTGCCCCCTGGGGCCCTCCCGCCGTCCCCCGCTCCCTGTCCGCCCTGGCGCGGCCTTCCGGTGGCCCCTCCCGCCCCGCCTCGCCGGCCGCCCCGCCGGCCCGCGCCTCGCCGGGGCCTTTCCTGCGGCCCCGCGCGGTCCCCTGCGGTCCCCGTCGTCCGTCGCGCGCCCCTGCCGCCCCTCGCGCCCCCCGGCGGTTCTCCTCCCGGCGCGCTGCGCCCTTTCCGCTGCGGCGTCTCGCGGCTCCTCCCCCCCTCTGGCCTTCCCCCGGTCCTTCCCCCTTTGCTGCCCCCCCGTTCCCCGCCCTCCCCGTCTCCCTCGCGCGGCCGCCCGCGCCCCCTCCCGCGGCGCCCCGTTTCCGCCTCCTCGCTCGCGCGGCGGGCTCCTTTCCCTGCGTGGTCGGGCCCGCCTTCCGGCGTTCCCTCCCTCTCCCGCGGCGCGCTCTCCCCCGGCCCGGCGCGCGGCCCTCCCGGGTCGTGCCCCCTTCCCGCGTCCCCCGCTGTCTCCGTCCCTTCCCGGGCCCCTGTTTTCCCTGCCCTGCCTCGCCTTTCCCGCCGCGGCTCGCCTCCCCCCCCCGGTGGCCCGTGGGCCCGCCCTGTGGCCGCCTGGGCCCGCCTCGCGGGGCCCGCCCCGCTCCCTTGCTCCCCGCGCCGGGCCGCGTGCCCTGCTGCTCCCGCTCGGGCGGCGCCCCCGTGCCTGCCCCCCTCGCGCCGCGGCCTGCCTCCCTGGGCGCCTCCCGCCGTCCCCCGCTCCCTTCCGCCCTGGCGCGGCCTCCTCCGGTTCGCCCCGCCTCCCCCCCGGTCTTCGGCCCCGGCCTCGCCGGGCGCGGCCTCCCGCGCGGCCCCGCGCCCCTCGCCTGGGCCTGGCCTTTCCTGCGGCCCCCGCGCGGGGTCCCTGCGGTCCCCGTCGTCCGTCGCGCCCCTGCGCCCTCGCGCCCCTCCCGGCGGTTCTCCCCTCCCGGCGCGCTGCGGCCCCTTTCCGCTGCGGCGTCTCGCGGCTCCTCCCCCCTCTGGCCCTTCCCCGGGTCCTTCCTTGCTGCCCTCCCGCCGTTCCCCCCCTCCCCGTCTCCCGCGCGGCCGCCCGCGCGTCCGCCCCCTCCGCGGCCCCCGTTCCGCCTCCTCGCTCGCGCGGCGGCCTCCTTTCCCTGCGTGGTCGGGCCCGCCTTCCCGGCGTTCCCGTCGCCTCTCCCGCGGGCGCTCTCCCCGGCCCGGCGCGCGGCCCTCCCGGGTCGTGCCCCCTTCCCGCGTCCCCCCGCTGTCTCCGTCCCTTCCCGGGCCCCCTGTTTTCCCTGCCCTGCCTCGCCTTTCCCGCCGCGGCTCGCCTCCCCCCCGGTGGCCGGTGGGCCCGCCCTGTGGCCCCGCTCCTGGGCCCGCCTCGTGGGCCCTCGCGGGCCCGCCCCGCTCCTTGCTCCCCCGGGCCGCGTGCCCCTGCTGCCCCGCTCGGGCGGCCGCGCCCGTGCCTGCCCCCCTCGCGCCCCGGCCTGCCTCCCCTGGGCGCCTCCCCGTCCCGCCTCCCTGTCCGCCCTGGCGCGGCCCCTCCGGTTCCGCCCCCCTCCCCCGGTCTTCGGCCCCGGCCTCGCCGGCCGCGGCCTCCCGCGCGGCCCGCGCCCCTCGCCTGGGGCCTGGCCTTTCCTGCGGCCCCCCGCGCGGGTCCCTGCGGTCCCGTCGTCGTCGGCGCGCCCCTGCCGCCCCTCGCGCCCCTCCGGCGGTTCTCCCCTCCCGGCGCGCTGCGGCCCCTTTCCGCTGCGGCGTCTCGCGGCTCCTCCCCCCTCCCCTCTGGCCCTTCCCCCGGGTCCTTCCCCCCTTGCTGCCCTCCCGCCGTTCCCCGCCCTCCCGTCTCCCCGCGCGGCCGCCCGCGCGTCCCGCCCCCCTCCCGCGGCGCCCCGTTTCCGCCTCCTCGCTCGCGCGGCGGGCTCCTTTCCCTGCGTGGTCGGCCCGCCTTCCCGGCGTTCCCGTCGCCTCTCCCGCGGCGGCGCTCTCCCGGCCCGGCGCGCGGCCTCCCGGGTCGTGCCCCCTTCCCGCGTTCCCCCGCTGTCTCCGTCCCTTCCCGGGCCCTGTTTTCCTTGCCTCGCCTTTCCCCGCTCGCCTCCCCGGTGGCCCGTGGGCCGCCCGTGGCCCGCCTCGTGGGCCCGCCCCCGCTCCTTGCTCCCGCGCCGGGCCGCCTGCCCCTGCTGCCCCCCGCTCCGGCGGCCGCGCCCGTGCCCCCCCCCCGGCCTGCCTCCCCTGGGGCGCCTCCCCGTCCCCCCCCTCCCTGTCCGCCCTGCCCGGCCTCCGGTTCCGCCGCCTCCCCCCCGGTCTCGGCCCGGCCTCGCCGGTCGCGCCCCCGCGCGGCCCCCCGCGCCCTCGCCTGGGCCTGGCCTTTCCTGCGGCCCCCGCCGGGTCCCTGCGGTCCCCGTCGTCCGTCGCGCGCCCTGCCGCCCTCGCGCCCTCCCGGCGGTTCTCCCCTCCCGGCCGCTGCGCCCCTTTCCGCTGAAGCGTCGCGGCTCCTCCCCCCTCCCCTCTGGCCTTCCCGGGTCCTTCCCCCCTTGCTGCCCCTCCGAAGTTCCCGCCCTCCCGTCTCCTCCGATCGGCCGCCCGGTCCCGCCCCCATCCAGAGGCCCCTTTCCGCCTCGTAGCTCGAGATGTGGGATCCTTTCCTGCTTCGTCGGGAAAGAATTCCCGGCGTTCCTCGCATCTCAAGTGGAGGCGCTCTCCACAGGAAATGCGAGAGGAACTCCAGAGTCGTGCCACCATTCCAAGAGTCCCTAGATGTCTCAGTCCATTCCAGAGGAACCTGTTTTCCCTGCACTGCCTCGACTTTCACGCCGAGGTTCGACTCACACCTCGGCGGCATGTGGGACAGCCCTCTGGGATAGCCTCGTGGTAAAGCCTGGAGGAAAAGCCACAGATCACTTGATCCACGCGACCGGAAGCGTGACACTGCTGCTACAGCTCGGGAGGAAAGCGCACGTGCATGCCCCCATTCGAGACGAAGACTGACTTCCCTGGGGGGTCCAGAAGTACCCCAAGATCCATGTCAGCACTGTAGAGGAATCCTCAGGTTCCTGCCCCAACTCCTCACAAGGTCTTTTTTTTTTTCTTTCCTTTTTACTCTTTTCTTTGCATTTATTTAAACACAGTTCTCAAAACTTTTGAGTGAAATTGGGCCTCCTTTGGTAAGCAAAGAACCTGAAAGTAGTATTTAAAAAACGAACAGGCAAAGTCTTCAGATCATCCACAACACAGGTGTAGTGTTCCCTTCTTTTTTCTCAAAACTCTGAAGCACCCAGTTTTTCCATATAGTCTTAAAAGCTAGAAGAACAAGAGTACATTTGTGGTGGAATATTATTTTCACTTGCTGATTACTAATTGAAATACCATTATCCCCTTCTAACAGCTTTAAGAAATAGCCTTTTTAAGGCATACATTGTGCAACTCATCTTATTCCCTGCTATGTATAATACAGATTACATAAAGGCTGTCAAAGTCACATTTATATAAGCATTAAGCATTTGCTGTATTGAAAGATCTTTAGTTTTTAACACTAGCAGTATAGAGTTACAGAGCGTAATTTTTATCACTTAACTGCAGGTATATTAAGTATGGTATGTTTCATGGACTCGAGGAAAACGGGCATTTTTTTCTTTAATTTACTACTGACAATCTAATCAGAACAGTTCTCCTAAGCATTGATATGTTAGAAAGAAAAGTAAAAACCAAACGTTATTGTTGCTTTTTGCCATTTGGTAGCATTTTACACACAGGCTTCAATCTTCAGAATACCCTGTATTCAGTAGAAAAACCATTTAAATGAAGTTCTGTACAATAGAAACTTCTCAGCAGTCAAAATTTTAGACTGTAAAAAAATACATGTAAAACATACTTTTCTGAAAACACTTAACTTTGAACAAAGCACCGAACTACACAAATGCAGAATGAAAACAGCATTTCAACTCCACCAAAAGTAGTCATCATAAAAGGTGTAAAAGTCACCTAACTTCACCAGGCACTGTTCACTTTTTAAACAGGAGACAATAAAAAATATTGTCCACAAACAATATCCCAACTCTAGGGCAGGTTTCAGAAAGTCTTCATCTTCATGCTTTAATAGCGATGAGGTGAGTATGATCGAGATCTGGAACGTGATCTGTATCCTCCACGACTATAGTAGGGAGAAGGTGACCGTCTTCTGTATTTCTGATCCCTGTCTTGAGCAGCTCTCCATCCTCCTCCTCCTCCTCCTCCTCCTCTCTGTACGATCTGCTGTAATAGTCCCGATCATCATAGCCTCGATCATATCCTCTGTCATAGTAATCTCGACGGCGTGAGCTGCCATAGGTAGGTCTCCCCATGTAAATTCCTGCTGTTGGAGTATGTGGTCTTTTCGTTATGGAGAAGTCAACTCTGATCCTACATCCATCAAGCTCCATTCCATTGGCACGCTCTTTTGCTTCCTTGGCATCATCTACATTTTCAAAGTATACAAAGGCAAATCCTCTTGAACGTCTAGACTGCTGGTCATATACAATAGATACATCAGCAATTGGGCCATATTTAGAGAACATTTCTCTTAGATCTCTTTCTGTAGTATACAAGCTCAATCCAAATACTCCAAGACAACAGTTAGGATCAGGATTTGCCCGATTCCCAACATGACGCCAGCGAGTAGACATGGGAGAATGACTGTGGCTATGCCGTCTTCGATAATCTCTGCTGTAAGATCTGCTACGAGATCTTCTATGGGACCGGGACCGAGATCGTGACCTTGTATAATGCCTCCGAGAACTTCTTCTGGATCTAGACCTAGATTCCGATCTGGACCTGGACTTTGATCTGGAACGCCTGGAATCTTCCTTGGAGCGAGACCTTGCAGGGGTATGACTTGCAGATTTCCCAGATCCATGAGCACTTCCGCTTCTGGAAGCAGAACGGGATTCCCCCTCGCCGTAGTTCTCCTCGCCGCTGTCGCTCATGACTTTCACTGCTGTCGCCGCTCGATGTGCTTCAATCGAAGCTGCCAACCTCTCGCACCTTCAGTGTAGAGGCTCCGCCGCAGCCTCACACCACACACCGGTGCCCCAGGCACTGAGAACCGAAACGCTCCGCGCGCCTCCGCTCGGGCTCTCCACACAAGGTCTTAGGCCCCGGCATCGACGTGAGAGGAATCCTGAGAGGCCCCCTAGCAACTCCCATGGGCACTGGCCTTTTCTGAGGCCACAGGAGCGGGTCCCTGAGGTCCCCATCCTAAGACGAGAGCACCTGCTCCAACTCAAGATAATCCAGGAGGTTCTCCCCTCCAGGCGAGATGAGGCCCATTTCCCCTGAGGCATCTCGAGGCTAATCACACCTAACCTCTGGAACTTCCAAAGGGTCTTTGACACCCCTGCTGCAAGTCAAGAAGATCACCGACATACCCGTCTCCACTCGAGATGAAGCACGAGGGTCCCGCCCACATCCAGAGGAGCCCCGTTTCCGCCTCGTATCTAGAGAGGAGGGATCCTTTCCCTGCGTGGTCGGGAAAGAATTCCTGGCGTTCCCGTCGCATCTCAAGAGGAAGTGCTCTCCACAGGAAAGGCCAGAGGAACTCCAGGGTCGTGCCACCATTCCAAGAGTTCCCCAGATGTCTCAGTCCATTCCAGAGGAACCTGTTTTCCCTGCACTGCCACGACTTTCACGCCGAGGATCGTCTCACACCAAGGTGGCATGTGGGACAGCCCTGTGGGAAAGCCTCATGGGAAAGCCTAGAGGGAAAGCCACAGATCCCTTGATCCACGCGACGGGAAGCGTGACACTGCTGCTACCGCTCGGGAGGAAAGCGCACGTGCATGCCCCCACTCGAGACGAGGACTGACTCCCCTGGGGAGACTCCAGAAGTACCACAAGATCCATGTCAGCACTGGAGAGGAATCTTCAGGTTCCAGCCCCGACTTCACACAAGGTCTTAGGCCCCGGCATCGACAGGAGAGGAATCCTGAGAGGCCCCTAGAAACTTGAATGGGGACTGGCCTTTCCTGAGGCCACCAGAGCTGGCCCCTGAGGTCCCCGTCGTAAGTCGAGAGCACCTGCCGCAACTCGAGAAAATCCAGGAGGTTCTCCCCTCCAGGCGAGATGAGGCCCATTTCCACTGAGGTGTCTCGAGGCTAATCACACCTAACCTCTGGAACTTCCAAAAGGTACTTTACACCCTTGCTGCAACTCAAGAAGTTCCCCGACATACCCGTCTCCACTCGAGAATAAGCAAGATGGTCCCCCCACATCCACAGGAGGCGCGTTTCCGCCTCGTCGCTCGAGATGAGGGATCCTTTCCTTCCGGGGCCAGCGTGAGGAATTCCGCCTATGGCAAAGGTCATGAGGAAGGAGGCTTGGCATGCCAAAGGCGTGATCAAGCCTCAGGTAACCCCCTGTTCCCGAGCATCGAACCCCAAAACCAGAGTCTGTTTTATGCTCTCACCTACACTTCTGACTTTACGGGGGCTCTCCCCCATAACTGTTTCTCTCGGAGAAGAAGTAAACGTGCAGCTTCAAGGCAATAAATATTCTTGGGCATGACAAGAGTGTTTCAGCTTGCCGACTCCTCTGAAGGTTATCTAGCCCACCTTTATAGGTTTGTCCGGCCACATGTGATTGTTTACAGCCTCCCAACCTGAGAGGCATGAGATGTTTTAGACTTACTAAAGGCAAATTATTTTGGGGAGTTAGAAATTATTAGTATAGTTGGTTAGGAATTATATTGGTGAAGGGTTCTTCATTTGTTGTGTCAAAAATTGCTGCTAATTCCCTGCTCTGGGTGGGACAAGGATATTTTAGGTCAAACCTCTCTGCTGACAGACCAGCTTGTGTGACAGGATTATCCATACTGCTGCCACTAGGCACAAGATTGTTTACTACCTCTCAACTGTAAACAGCACAGAGAGTTTTGGAGTATTTTGAGAGTCTTAATTAGCATAGGACTTTTTCTTCTTGTTGAGTCAATGATTGCCACCAGGCCTCCATATCCTTAGGCACTTGGGAATATATTAATCAATGTATTTGGAATATAGCAAAGGAAATATAGCAGTTTTTGATGTTAGCAATACTAGACTTTTTGAGTTAATGGATTTTCACTTTTGTAATAGATCACTGTACTTTGTTATATATCACTGTGTCCTTTCTATGTAAGAATGTAACTTTATCATATCTTAAGACTAAATAGATCTTAAGGGGAGAATTGATGAAAGGATTTTCATTTGTTAGGCTGATGTTTGCTGATAAATCTCCATGTTCCCTACCCTTATAATGAATATAACTAGTATATAGGAGAAATAAGTATTAACCTTTAAGCATATAGGAGAAATAAGAATTCACCTTTAAGACTAATCATGTTAACCTTGGGTTAAATAAATTCCTTTCTTGATTGTAACTCACTACACCCTCACCCTATAGGAATGTAACTTTATTTGGAGGGTGGTGCCTGGTTTAAGAAAAAACACCCTTGGAAGAAATAAGTTTATTTGGTTATCAGAAAGAAAGGATCATAAAATGTCAGCAGGTCTCATTCATGGCCAGAAGATGATGTAAGATCCCTAAGACCTTTTTTTTATACATTTATGTGAAGCACCTGATTTTGATAAAGGTCAGGATGCC